>NC_079891.1:3485260-3785260 GCF_024868665.1 Triplophysa rosa
AGTGAGGGGACACACCGTGATTATACACACAAACAAATTACTTGAGAAATTAATACTGTCCCACATTAGAAGCTGTAAAATCTAAGTACTGTCAATAGCTTTTAATCAATTGGGTGAAATGTTTATTGTTTTGGTTAAGAAAGCCATCATGGACATTGTCTTTTCTTAGCTGTGATGAAATTTCCATCTGCTGCAATTTACCATTCATTTATCATTTATAATTGCCAGCACACGCTGCAGCTGTGTGAGATTTATAACCAATAAGATAAAGCACAAAACATTAGGAGTGACAGGATCATTCTGAATGAAACACAGAGATAAAAGAAACATTTACAGAAATGCTTGCTAGTAATTTTCTAAATGATCAGATTTATAATTTCAGTCTGCAGACAAAAGAAAACTTGAAAAAGCATTGCATCATGCACTATCGTTCAAAAGTTTAGGATTACTTATATTCATATCTTATTAATATTTTTCCAAACAATTATGCGATGATGAGAATTACGTTCGAGAAAACATTTTATTGTCTTCAACGTTTGCCCTGAATTTGCAGAATTGTCATTTTATCAGCCAGTTTCTTGAGGTCTGACCCTGAGATGCTTTTTAAACATCAAATAATGTTTCCTCATTCCTCGAAAACGTTTTTATTAAATAAAATTGTACTTTTCTAATGAAAGAAGTTATGTTTTCAGACTTTTGTTTACAAAAATCATTTCAAATATAGGCATGTGACTGTAGATCAAATGATTTTTAAGATCACAAAATACATTTCGGTCAAGTGATCCAAAACGTTTGAGCGGTAGTGTATGAGTGAGCTATACACTGTAAAAACCCAAATATCATATAATAGAGAGGGTCTTGGTACTTGGGCCACCCAGAACATCCTAGCAACCACCTATCAAAGAGCCAGAACACATGAATGGCCTAGAAAAATGGTGGCAAGATTTGCAGGAAATGTGATGGACCACTGCAACAACATCAATGTTGATATCATCAATGAGTAAAATGTGTGCTGGTTTACAAATGTATTCAATCACTGTTATCATTTGTAAGGCGCAATGAGCCATGCTTAAGAAATAGTTTAGCTTCATTCCTAAAGTCAAGCATTTATCTTCATGACTAACCTTTAAAATGAAACAAATCCACTCAAAACTACCAACAAGAGAACAGATTCAGAGGAACCAACACAGCCATTTTTCAAAATGAAATGGCCTTTGGTCTTTAAATATTAGTCAACGTGCATGAACAAAAGCATAATGAAAGTTTTGCTCTTTTCAGCGTCAAAGGAACGTGACCACAGAGAATAAAATGCAAGATTATACAGTCAGTGCATAGCTTTAGAAGTTTGGCAGGAGCGCATGCTTAGCTTGCCTTTCTTATTTCACACACCGAGCCTCAAAACTGTCTCGACAATCTCTCTCTGCTAATTTCTGGATGAATCATGAGGTGAGGTAAAAGATGAACCCCTTATTGCTTTGCTCTGTGGGAGAGATAGCTCTGCTTTCTCAAAGGCTGGATTACACAAATCAAAACAGAGACGTGAGCCTCCGAGTATCCCATCCCCTTTATTTTCATAAGAGCTTTCACAACATGACAGGCCATCGCTCTTCAAATGCTCTCTGAATATTTGTCGCCTCTTCAAAGAACGCTTATGAAGAATGGCTGTGCACGAATTACAGATCCTGAAAAGAATGAATCTGAAAAAACATAGTAGTCTGGAATGCTCGAGGATCTAATTATGATTTAGTGGAATAAACTAAAACACTCATTCACTTACAAAAAAGTCTCATTTGCGCATGTCATTATAGATGTACATAACTTTCCATGTAAAAACACCATAAAGCATCATTTCTTAACTTTTTGTATGTAGCCATGAGACAATAAAGGCTTTTTATCAGAAAAGAGTGGCATGGTCATCCAGTGTTTTGTTGATATAGTTAGGTACCTTGGAGTCTATAGTGTAAATGACATGCATCAATTTTGTAATCATCAGAAGGCAATACGTTTTAAAGTCAAATCTTAATGAACTTATTTTAATATTGTTTTTATGAGGATTTTAAGTGGTTTTTGAAGAGTTAACATTTTTGAGTCTAATTCTAAACACATTCCTTTGGTTTCAGAAAAAAGGAATTATTTAGAGTAAATGAGAGAACCTTTCACTTTTGAGTGAACTATCGTGCCATCAGATTGTGAAACACTGCCATCTTCTGTACCTTGACGCGCTAGACACGAGTATCATATGGATGAAACGAATATGAATATGCGTTGGCTCCAGCAGAAATAACAGTTTTAAATATCAGTCTTCAGTCTTATATTGATAGTATCATTTGCGTGCAGAAATGAAATGCAGTGATGTTTTAAAGTAAATATAGGCTACTTACATTTACAGTATGCTTTTAGCAAACTTTTTGGCTTTCATCCAAAGTGACGTCTTACAAAGTATTCAAGCTATACATTTGATCAGTATTTGCGTTTCCTGGGTGCGAATGAAACCTATGACCTGTGTTGCTAACGTTATTGTCTATCAATTGAGCTATAGGAAGCTGTTGGGCCTAGTAAAACATGTAGTACATCATAAAACAAACAATGTAAACATTACCAAACTCTTATGCCACACGAACAAATGTTTTAAAATGAATCAGAGCGGTTGGCCACAGGTCCAAAGGTTTTTCAAGAAACATTATTAATGCCACACTTGTCAATTAGATCAATTTAGATATTTCTACCCTGTAAGAGACAATTCCGTAACCTTTGTTATAAAAGTTTGTTCAAGTTTGTTATCTCCACATGCAATGCATTTGTTAAACAAAATAAAAAAGGGGGTCTGTATTCACACGTTTCACAAGTCCACTCCTTTATGTCTTGCATGGGAATATGTAGAAAAGGTAGTTCCACTTGTGAAGTCCCCCTTAGTACAGTAGCGTCAGAGCAAAAGTCAACGAGCAGACAGGCAGCAGTGTGGTTGTTCGCCAGCGGGAGGCGCTGTTGCACAGATCAGACCCGCAGCAGTGGATCTTGACTCCTGGCAGCTCCTCTGTGTGGCAGTGTCTTGCTGTGGCACAGCCACTGGTCAACATGATTCCCAGTGCAACTGAAGCAAACACAAATCACGCATAAAATCAATTCTATTATATTTGAAAGCTTAATTCTGATGACGTTTGCAATGCCACAGATTTTTGAAATTTTTGTCAATCACAGATAAAAGTTGTTTTGAACCCTTTTGATTCATTTAATGAAAACGGCAACTACAAGCAAAAGAAGATCTGGCAGTAGTCTAAAGAAAAGCTAGTAAGTGGCATGCACACTTGCTCAGGGCTGAGTCATGTGATGGATTTGTGATGCACGCTGAGCTGTGGAGGGAGGCCTAGCTGGCTCAAGTTGTGAAAGGGGATAACTCTGGAGGATTACGCCTGGCTGTTGATCCAAACCGACAGAGGGAGAAATCCCTGATGATCGCTGTCTAAGTGCTCTTATCAGCCTTATCAATCCACCGTGTCAGCCTGTCACCTACCTAGAACACTGTCTGGTTTGCAGTCTGCCTTTGTTTATGAGCCAAATGACAATGACTGTCTGGTTTGCAGTCAAAATGGAGAGAATAAAATAAAAATGTAAGAGAATTTGAATTTGTCTATGCTTAAAACAAGAAAAAAGGGAAGCACTTTACATTAAAGTTCCCTTCCTAAAGCATTTACAAATGTGTTCATTAATGATTAATAAGTCATTTACAAATGCATTATAAAGCAGTTATAACTGCGTAAATAAAAAGGGGGATTCTATCGAAATACCTGCCAAATAGTGAGCAATTTTTAACTCGCATGTTATAAATGCTTAATAAATGTATTTATTCATTCTTTATTTGACTCGAAAGCAGATTCATTGTTATCTTGATGTTGTTTGCAAAATAGGCTGACAGACGGGAGACTGTAGGGTGTTATGTTGGTTTTTCTTATTATTGTATATTTCATATCTTATGTCACTTTTCAAACCATGTTGCTTACCTGATCCGATTCCGAACGTCTTCGAATTTATCTTGGTAAGCAAGAAAAACTGCTTTGGATAAGCATCACGATCTGAAGGCATTCTGGAGGGCACCGCAAGACATTCGGAATCGGATCAAGTAAGCAACATGGTTTGAAAAGTGACGTAAGATATGAAGTATACAATAAAAAAGAAAGACCAACATACCACCCTACAGTCTCCAGTCTGACAGCCTCATTTTGCAAATAAATAAGGAATAAATACATTTATTAAGCATTTATAACATGTGAGTTAAAAATGGCTCACCATTTGGCAGGTATTTCGTTAGAATCCCTTTTTATTTTACGCAGTTATAACTGCTTTATAATGCATTTGTAAATGACTTATTAATCATCAATGAACCCATTTACAAATGCTTTATAAAGGGAACCTTAATGTAAAGTGCTACCGAAAAAAGTAAGACATTATTAGACGTTCAGAAAAGCTTATTCAGGAGGTATTGTCTCTTCTAGATTTGGAGATGGAGGTGTTAAAAGTTCATCAGAAGGGGGGCAAGGAAGACCGTGATCACCACAAAGCCAGCGAATCTTTTCCGAGGAGCGATCGTCCTCTTCTTAATGCTCCTCGTGCTGCCAAGGTGTGATGTCAATTACACACGAGTCACACGAGAAGGATTAAGAAGTCACCCTGAGGTTCTGCAGCTCAGAGGATTTCTCTCTACATTTGATACCTAATTTGTCACTCCTACAAAACTTTATACATTGTTTTTCATAGTGGCCGATGCTCATGTTAGTCACAGCCTTCAGGTACGCTACCAGATGCTGGTGGGTGATAGCAGTGGTTACGTTCTCACCGCTCTCGGTCCTGATGCAGAAGCGATGCTTGAAGCCCTTGTGAGAGTGGGAGCAGGTGATGACTTCAGGGCTGGAGCAGCCTACGTCCACGTATCTCTGCTCATGCACGATGTTGCAGGCGTAACACTGCAGCGCTTCGGCTATGAAACACACAGAAATGCTTTATCAGAGCTGTGGAGATCATGAGATGAAGAGGAATAGTCTGATGTCTTTTGCTAAACCATTCCTCTTGTCGACTTCTCTATAGAGAAGACCATAAACTTAAGCAAGACCATAAACTCTTTTTAGCATCCGTTAATATTGCATGTTATTATTGAAAAAAGAGAAACAAATCACATGCTTGATCATTGACAGATCATTTGAAGAATGATAAAAAACTAAATATACAGTAGTTTGGAAAAGACTGATCTAGAATAATGCACGTAAAGGAACAATTCACTCAAAAATGTAAATTCTCTCAGAATTTACTCATCCTCACGGCACGCTATTCCAGATGTATGACTTAATTTAACTTAACACAAACGATTGATTTTATACAAAATGTTAGCATGTTATCTTCAAATTAAATTGATTGAATTAATACGTAAACGTAAAAAATTAAATAAAACAAATTATTTAGCGATCAATGTCATGTAAACACACAGATCAGAGAGCTGGATTCAAATACTGCGTCACTTCGAAAACTTTGAATCTCATTGGTTCTCGCACGACTCGTGACTAGCCTGCCGCCATATTTGAATTGTCATATTTGCGTGAACTATTCCTTAGTTCTAAAGCTGAATCCTTAAATATCGAATATTGGTTGACTGTTTGCATTTTGTAAGACTGCTCTCGATGAATTCATTTAAAGAAAAATGACAATATTTTTGTAAAACACTGCTATACATTTTTGTTTACATTATAGTTGCTTGTAAATGCTTGCATAACATCTTTTGTGTTGCTTCGCATTTGGCAACTGCTGTGAACTGCATGTACTTCATATTGTCATGAAGCGATTTAAAAAGTACACAGTCTGCTGCAATCCTAAAAGAGCTGAGTTTCTATTGAACGTACACTCATCTTCTTCTACCATACGTTTCTCCACCTGACTGTGGCTGCAGACGAATCAGGTTTAAGGTTGTAGTGACTGAGATTGAATTCATCCTGGAGGTTTAAAGTCAGTCAGCCATGCGCTCAGAACCCTGCTGTTGATACACATGCTTTCAGCCGTGCTGTGCCCGTGGCTACTCCATGACAGGTGGTTATTAGGCTAATGTAGCGTTCCCAGTTGGTAATGGTGTGCGTGAAGGGCACTACATTAAACATTATTAATGAAACGTCGACAAAAAAACATATATCATTTACATTAAGAGGGAAAGACATTCAGTTGCATGCATTATTGATGCAATTAAGTCCAGCACCCTTCTGAATGATTTGTCGTGACATTGTGCTTCGATGATATCCAGTAGAAATCTGCACAATAGTTTGGTTTTGACAAGTCATTGGCTGTATCTTGTCTATGGTCATTTCTGGTTTGATGCGCGTATGGTCTCCTTGGCCTTTTTAAAAGGCAGAGTTCATTTGGTGGCGATGGTTGGCTTTACATAACCTTCTCACTGGAATGTGTTTGGACAGAAATGTTGTATTTGCATGAGAGATTAGATCTAAATGAGGCTAGTGAGCTTTGGGAGGAAGCAGTGCTGGCAAACAAAGACTTTTGAATTCATTACTGTCATACAGCTCAGACATTTTGGGCATAAGGCTCTGCCTCCAAGTGTCATGCAAGCAACTCACATAAGTGTGTTTGCTTGATTTATGAGCTAAAGAATGTATATAGTGAAAACAATAGAAATTCATCTTACGTTTTGTGAAAATAAAAATAACGGATCAAAAACAAACCAGGTTTACATAGACCTTCCCATGAAAAAGAAACATCATTTGTTTCTCCTAAAAAGACCATTGAGTTCAAATGAAGAGCCATTGGAAACTTTTCTCTTTAGAAAAAGACCAAGAAATCTCACAAATGTCGCCCTTAGAAATTCAGAAGAGATCTCAACAATGTCACAAACTGAACTAAGCAAATTGAAGATGTCAATATGAACTCGTACATTTCTCATCCAATTTATACCCAAATCCAGATGATTGCACCTCTACAATCTACATTCATTTTACACCTCCATACACTTCAAGTTTCCCTTTTTTCTCCTTTTAGGAGAAACATCTCAGATCTGAACTTCATAGGCAAAATGAATCAAGCACGAATTAACACACCAATAGAAATTTACACACTCTTTCCTATACACACACACACACACACACACACACACACACACACACACACACACACACACACACACACACACACACACACATGTTGAGTTTCCATGTTTTATGGGGACATTCCATAGACACAATGGTTTTTATACTGTACAAACTGTATAGACTCTAATGAAAGGTAACGACAAAAACTGCTCTGACTCAATTTAAGATTTAGTTGACAGAAAGTGTAATTCTGTAGTGATATAATAGCTTGTTTCCATCAATAGGGGAACCAGAAAATATGCCCGAAAGGAAGGTTTTGGATATTGCCATCTTTGGGAGACATTTTCATACCCAGTAGGGTTTACCCCGCACACATCAGCACACGACGACTTGTAAAATGCTTGAAGCACACACGCCACTAGCCGATTGTGAAGGAATATTGTCAGCCATAGCCGAAAATATCACGAACATAGAGTTATCCACCTGCCGGCGGGGCGAGTCATGGGTGCCAGCTGGGGCGAAAAGTCCCCCGGGACTCAGGACGAACAGAGTGGTGGTTGAGAATATATCTCTCGCTGGGAGCTTACTGTCTTGTCCTGTAGTATACTTTGAGGCCACGACTCACTGAGTAAAAGAACAATACACATACTCCAAAGCGAAAGGAGGCAGGTGCGAGTATAATAAGAAAATTCAGACCAATAGCAATGAGGCATCAATTGGGATAGATTGAAGCAGGGGCTAATTGTCTTCATAATAAAGTGCTAGTTATAACTGGCAGTGGTATTCTTTATTTCGCAATCCTTCCTAAACCCCCAAGAGAGAGAGAAGAGAGAGAGAGAGAGAAGAGAGAGAGAGAGAGAGAGAGAGAGAGAGAGAGAGAGAGAGAGAGAGAGAGAGAGAGAGAGAGAGAGAGAGAGAGAGAGAGAGTCTTCAGTCACTGACGTAAACTGGCGGTCCGTCTGAGACCCCTCAGCTGTATCAGAGGTAATTTGCTCACTGATAATCCCAAAGCCCCAGATAAACACTTTCTCACCCAGTTTTCTGTGACAGAGGAGTCGGTCTCCGTGTTCTTACACGAGCCGTGTATCTGAGACCTCGTGCCATATTCCGTTTAATGAAAATTTATGAAGCGAATCCTCACTTGGGAAGTGATGTTTATTGAGAGAGCGTCACAGATGCGTATCAAAAGCGCTTGCTGTGCTTTGAAGGGTTTATTTGACCTTATGAGATCTATCTTATTAGATCTATATTAGATCTATTCTCTTTTCTTATGTCGCTGTTCTTTCTACTTAAAGACATGAGATCATGAACATTACATTTCATGCAGTGTGTAACGTTGCCGTGTTTTAAAGTAAGCAGTCTGCCAAGTTGTAAATCCGAAGGTGAATGAATAACAAAGTTATTGGCTTGGAAAAAAAGGGAGTCGACTCTGAATCACGCAAACGAGTCCTCCCTAGTCCGATTCGCGAATCGACGCGGATTTACGTCACTACATATAGTCCCCGCCTACATTTTGTATAGGACTGCCCGCGAAAACTTCACTCTTCTCCCCTAAACACTGTAGCTCGTGAGCCTCATTCGCAGTAGACCAATCACAGCAGACTAGACCAGAATCGCGGAGCGAATTTGAGAAGAAGGAAGGTAAGAATAACTGCCTATTATTACGAAATAAAAGTGTTTTTACTATTTCTATGAACATAAACCTGTTATTGGACACTCCATAAACCAAAGTAGACCTTAAAAATCCCTAGTTTTGTACTCTTTAACACATTAGAGAGAGAGAGAGAGAGAGAGAGAGAGAGAGAGAGAGTAGAGGTGTCTGGCATGTGTGATGTGTATCAGGTCTAAACGGGGAAGTGATGGGGATGATATTAATCTGTGAAATAACACATTACGGTAAAATGCGGGCGTGCAATTTTATCCAGCCCTCAAATCTAAGTAATCACACAGTTAAATTATATTTTTACACGTTTAAGAGGAATTCTAAGTGGCTTTCCTGTGAAAAATCCTCAGCCATGATCATAGAGAGTTGTGGGTGGTTGTCAGGGCTTTAAGTGGTTTTAATCCATATTTAATCCTAGCAGAGGATTTGAACCTTTCTGACTTCAAGGACCCTTCCCATCATTCAAAAGAATATTTGAAGCATTTTAAAGCTTGACATATACTACCGGTCAAAAGTTTATGAACACTTCAGTGAGATGTTTCTCATTATCTTAAAAACGTTTGATCTGAAGGTGTAAGCTTAAATGTATAAAATTGGTTTCGTAGACAATACCGTAATTTTGCAAACATAAATGTGTTTTTTTCTCAAAAAGAACAGCAAATAAGAGCTCGGAATAATTGGAAACTTCTTTCATTTATTGTTTTATAATAATTACTTCTTAATTATTGTTTAAAAAGCATCTCAGCGTGAGACCTCAAGAAAGTTGCTTGATGAAATGACAAGGAAACATTTCTGCAATTTCTAGGCAAAATGTGAATGCTAATTGAAACATAATTACAAATTAGTTGCACTATTCTTCCCTTTGTTTTATTTCATAATTTTGATAAGCTTAGTACTATTCTAAATTGTGAATAAGTAAATAAGTGTTCAAAAACGTTTGACCGGTAAAGGCGTGATTTGTATTAAAACACAGAAACGAACACTTTACAATTGGGTTGTATTTGTTAACATAATAGATGCATTAGCTAACATGAACTAACAATAAGCATTTTCAGCATTTATTAATATTTGTTCATGTTAGTTAATGCCAATACAGTCGTTCATGTTCGTTGTGCATTAACTATGTTAAAAGTAAAAAAAAAAAATTTTTTATAGTTAAAGCTAAAATTAACATGAACTAAGATGAATAAATGCTGCTTGTTTATTGTTATAGCTCAGGTTAAATAACGCACAATGTTAACCAATAAAACCTCATTGTAAAATGTCAGGGAAATATCTTGGTTTTGACAGGACACTTTTGGCCCACGTTAATGATGTGATTTTGGACCCTTTAGCGGTCCGATTTTACCTGGTTACATCATTTTAGGTCATCTTGGAAGTTTATTGAGGCCCCCTTTAGTGTGCCACATGGTTCCTTGGACATTGCAAGTTGGTTGCATGCAGGGTGGAGTACTGCTCAATGGAAGCTATAAAGTCTGTCCCAATTTTTAAAATCCATGACATCGTCAAATCTTACAAATTTGCTTATTTGCTCAGTGACCTAGTAAGAGTATAAAACAATTCACATTAGATGATTTCATATGACATTTCTTTTTACAACACAATTTTTTGTTTCATAATGTTAATTTCACACTCATACGATATGTAAATCCAAAAACTAAAGGCGTCGCATTTTTTCGCTTAAATATGGCATAAACATCTCACTGAATGTCTTTCGTGCAAATTACAGATTCCTGCCTGCGGCACAAAGATAAAGAGAGTGTGAATACAGACTGAACACATCATTTCCTAACACCCACTGTGTTTGGCATGATCCCCAACTGCATTTTGTGCACGAAAGATGAACCTTGCAGAAGATGAACGGTTTCCCAAGTACCTCCTGGCTCACTTATGTGTTGCACATAATGGCTCTGCATGAAGATTCTTGTCTTTCAGGACAGGAGATGAGTGATTGACAGATATGTACTGGATTCTGAATCTCGTACAGTTGTGAAGACAAAGCACCGACACAGCCATATGGGTAAAATCTAAGACTGAAAAACATTGAACAAAGTCTTTAAAAGGCAAACTGAACTATCACTTCTGCCTTTCAAATGCTAATGAGACATGTGCGGCTTTAACCGTTCTTCAGGTGTGTGATGCGTCACAGTAACATTAAGTATCTAAATCCTCTTTAGAAATCATTTTGCATCAAAAGAATATGCGGATTGCAAAGAGCATCCGATTTATTTTCATGTGAGCTTTGATGTTCTCACATTAAACTGGCAGGAATTTGAAAGAGATTATATTTGTTCACAAATCAGACGGTTGTTGGAAAATTGTCCAGTTGGCATACAATCAGTGTGCTATGTGTTAACCTTGAACTATGAGTGTATTGATTTCAAATGATAGCAAATGATTATAATACTGTAATATTTCGGCATTACAGGGTACATTTCAGTGCGTTGAATACATGATGCACTTACAAAGAAAAAGTCTGCTTGAATCTATCTTGAATCAGAATCTAAAAAAGCACGAAAAACAAAGCAGACAGGCATCTTCTTTTGCTTGATTTTTGTATGTAGATTCTCTCTCCTAAAACAATAACTGCCCCGGGGCGACTCTACTTCTGAACTATTGTGACTCAGCCTGCAGTACAACTCTGCCTGTTCACTTTCATATAGATCAAAATAAACCGCAGACAACTCAGTCCTCACTCGGAAATCATGACGCTGAACATCATCTCCGTCGCTCAGCATGCAGTTTACTTTGACATATTATGATATACTGTATATGATTATATCCTGTGTGTCCAAGGAACTGTAAGCGTGACTTTGGACAGACTCTATATCACACTTTTGAGAATTCAGATGTATTTTTGACATCACTGGGACATGCAAAAAGAAGAATTGTACTTAAATCATCTCAAATACAGAAAAATCATGAGGAAGATACAAGATGAAAACCCCTTTAAATGCTATCTGCAACGATAACAGTTTGTATTGCTGATAAAAGAGCAAGCTAAGTAGCTAATAATTAAACAAATCATTAAATGTTATTCATTTCATTAAAGGGATAGTCCACCCGAAAATGAAAATTCTGAAAATGAAAAGTAGTTCCAAAGCTGCATAAATTTCTCTGTTCTATTGGACACAAAGAAACATATTTAGAAGAATGTTAGCAACTGAGATTTCTCATCAAAAAATGGTAGTCAAAGGTGCCCCAGAAATTCTTCCTAAATTGTTCAAAATATTTTATTTTGTGTTTAAGAGAACAAAAAATATACAATATTTTTTCTACTATGGTACTCAATGGTGCCCCAGAAATCACAGTAGCTAACATTTTTCTAAATATCTTCCAAATGTTTTCATTTTTGGGTGGACTATCCCTTTAAGGAACAATGACGATTAAGGTGGGAGATTTGTGTTCGTGTGGCTTATTTGACAATACAAATTTCAATGTGAGACCACAACAGAAGACAGCAGACCTTTTAAAAATGAACTAGTATAATATTGAGTTGGCTCTGTATGGGTATAATCTGATTTGAGGAAGCATTTCATTTGTGCTCTAAGAGTCACAAGCTTACAGTAAGCCTTACAGTGCAAACTAGTGTAAATGCCTATAAGCAGCTAATGGCTTTCTTAAATCCAGACACCTGAGTACGTGTAATACAATCAGGGCATGAGCGTGCGATGTTGCGTCATTGCACTGCATGTCCACTAGAGGGCAGAGTGGGATGCACATGCGCTACACCAGATCTTAAAAATTACAATGCATGGTCCTTTTTGAAATTACCTTCTCATTTTACACAAATTGATAGTTTGTAAACTTCCCAAAAGCAGTATTTAGTAAATATATTCTCTCTTATAACTAACCACATCAACGCATTACTGCAAAAGATACAACGTATGTGATTCAGGGGTGGTTTCCCATGCAAGGATTAGTTAAACCAGGATGAGGATTTAGTTAAATTAGGACATTTAAGTCATTTTTTACAAACGTGCCCTGTTACTTGTGTGCTCCTTGAGACAAAACAATGGCACTCATATATTTTAAGAAATGTCAGTGCAAGCTGTTCAGTGCACGATGTAATATTGTACAATGTGATAGTGTACAGGGTAAAATGTCATACTGTGATGTATATACAGATATTTCAGTCTTTCGCTCTTCCAGCTATCCTTCTATAATACATCCACCAGCAATGAGGTTTGAGATATAATTTACTGCGGACAATAGCACCTGTGACCCCACGTGCAGTATCAAATTTGACCAGCAGATGGACTCAATACTCCATCCTCATCAATCAACAATTTACTGAGGCGCAACATTTATATTATACTTTAAATACTGCATCATACTTTTGTCTATGGGAGATTAATGTGAAGGAGCAGTTCCAAGCAAGTCAACTGTATTCATTTTCCTTAGTAAACTGTGTCTCTCTGGTGCAATCACAGAGTTGTTGTGTTTGTTTGGGCATGTTGAGTTTGAAGCGGGACTGTCTGTCTGGCTTTTTAATTAAGTCATTATTTTGGCATTTCCAGTCGGTGTGGCTCTCTGGCACTATTAGAACATGGCCCAGGGGTGCAGGGGATCCACCGGTGGTATTTGAGCCAATCACCTGAACTGTGCTATAAATGACTAATCCCAAACCACAACAAACCAAAGGCAGCAAAAAAATCCCACTGCAAACTATACTATACTATAATGACATATAGGATTATGCTTATAAGAGCATATGCTGATGGCAATATCCTGCTATTTAGTCAGAATTCGTGGCTAATATTAATGATGAATGCTTTTTGAAGCCATATAGTGTGTAGGGGTCATGGTGTCAGACTCAAACCTTGACCTCTTCAAGTCCCAGTTTACTAAGTGGTCATCATACCTGGGAACGTCTTGTATATTTCATGTATATTTTAGAAACAGTTCCTCTTTTATTAAATGGGGAAGGACTGAAAACTAAAAAAAAAATTGTATCAAGATTCAGAAACGTTACTTAAATGTTAATACAATAATGAATATTAATAAAGTTTAAGATGGCAACAACATAAATAAACACTATGTGACCCAAACTTAACTCAAGAATCAATAACTATTGAGTAGTTTTCATTTAATTTAATACAGTTCATATACAGTACAATAAAATATTAATATAAATGAATACTAATATAAATTAAATCTAAAATAAATTGTTATATTATAACCAAACACAGACAGGAAATTAACTTCGTGCCAGGCACCTGTGTCCGATGAAGTGTTACATTTTCGCCTCTTTGATTTTTGGCTGCACTTCTCCATCAGAACCGCTTTTTAACTTTCAATGAAATTTAGCAACAACAGTATCATAAAGTTTGCTTCTTTAGCACAAATCATACAAAATAAAGAACTTAAATGGCTGGTCCAACAAATTAACAGCCAAATGCTCTATAAAAATTAAATGTTTTAATTTCCTAAATTTTTTCTGTCACCGCTGACACTTGCTGACACCACAGCTTCAGTATGAATGAATTATTTTTCTGTATTATTTTAATAAGTAAAATTCAGTCAAATAAGCTTTTATTTAATAAGCTTTTAAAATCAGCCAAAAGTCACTACGGCGGACCACTGACATCAATCTCTAATTTACGCCTGTTTGACACTAACTGAAAAGCAGATGGATTTGGATAACAAATTTCTTTATTAACCTTGCCAACCTTGCCAGTCCATGCCATTTCATCCAATGGAATTCAAAATCAAGTATAGAAAAGCATTGGATATTAATCCAAAACCAGACATCAGTGGTGTGTCCACAGGGGTGGCACAGGGTGGCAGCTGCCACCCTAAAAATGAGCTTTGGCACCTCTGTTGCCACCCCAACGCTGACCATGCAGACTTAATGTAATGCACAAACAATTTTTGGATTAGGTTTGTGGAGAGCGTTCTTTTCTGTAGGCGTGTCTCTGTCGGCATTTGAGCAGCCTGATCACAGCGTGTATCCTCAGGCAGGAGCGGTAGTATAACTGCAGTCGAGTCGAAAGAAAAACGCACTTCTCCAGAGACATGTAGGTGAGAATGTAAATCTCCACGCATCAATTATACCGAAGCAATAGTAGTGGTAAAACCTGTTTACTGTTACAATTAAAGCTTGTGGTCCAGTGGACTGTGGTTGATCTGTGATCCGAAGTTAAAGTTCTAGTGTTGTGTAGCGTTAAAGCTGTTAGCCGCTAATTCGAAACACAAATGACGCCACAAAGTGTCTGTACTAGCTGTCCAAGAAAAAACTATCACATGCGTTCGATATGAATAAAATGTGCGCTGCTGGACAAGAGTCGTTGTGCATGCTAGGAGGTGAGGACTACATCTGTCAATCTGATCTCGATAGATAACAGAAAACCCCTCATTGTGCTCTTGTCCCCCTTTGCCACCCTATGTATAAAATCCTGGACACGCCCCTGCCAGACATTAATCTTTCAAAAATATAAATATGCAGGTAAAGCGAATCTCACTATAGCTCTTAATTTGTTATTTGGGAACCTTTAAATGAACCTACATCAATGGGATATAAACTAAGTACACTACTTTTAAATCCTGTGCTTTATAGTCAACAACTCAGCCCTGGCGTTTAGTTTGTGTCATTTTAGCAAATGCATATGAATGGCAAATGAGCTTTCACCTCCTGTGCCTCAATCACTATTATTTATGTAATTGTGCATCGTGTATTGATTTGAAGAAACCAATAGCAAGCACAGACTCGGAATACAGAGTGACGGCTGCACCAATCTCCATCTCTTTCATGGTTTAAAGTTCAAGGTTCGATAAATTCTATCTCAAAGATGAAACTACATACTGAGAAATGTGCTATTTTGCATGTTGTACATGCAACCCGTCATGTCTAATACAATATTCTGTTTGTGCAGCTGGTTGGCTACTGACCCAGTATATTTGTTTGACAAAAGAAGACTGCAGTCGGTTTTATTAACTTCACATTGAACAGCGCTGTGATTTTATTGCTTTTATAGTTGACAGAAATTGAAGATTTGACTTTTGTAGATCTTGGTGTCTTGGTGAAGCTGACAATAGTTGAGACATTGTTGAGAGAAACATCTGATTACTAGGGTCCTTTTGTCATGAATCAGTGAAAGGTGACACTTAAGCAGACCCAAAGGAAATGTTTTAGAGATGCACCGATATATCAGACAATAATCAGTATCGGCCGATATTAAAAACAGGGCCGATATATCCTGTCAATCAAAAGAGGACAGGGAAATGTAATGAATTTGTGCTCTGTATAGAAAATGTTAAGAAACATCACCAGTTTGATGTTCATAATTAATAGTCATTTTATGAATTGATAACGTTCAGAAAGTTCAGAAATATTAATTTAATCTTCAGAATCGGAATCGGATATCACTCGGTGCATCAGAAACTGATCTTTCATAGCTCAAAAAGATTTGATGGAGTTCTCGGTTGTTTCATTAAGGTAACTACTTGGTCTCAGATGTTTCTCCTAAAATTGCTTAGAAGAAATTAAAACAGAAACAAATGAGACTATTGTTAAAACCTATGAAGAGTATGAAGGTGTTAAATTAATTTAGATATAGATGTAAAATAATGTAGATTTGAGTTCATATTGAGATCTTCAATAATATTGACTTTTGTCAACAGACTTGACAAATCTGAGATCAGTTTGTGACATTGTTGAGATCGCTTCTGAAACTTATGGAGACATATCAGGAGAAAAATCTGAGGCCACGTTTACACGATGAAAAGCAGAAAAGTTATGTATATGTGTGTTTAAAGTCTGGGAAATGTAAATAGAGTGTCTCCGCTGGTCTCGTTGGTCCAGCAAATCCACATTTTGCTGGGGAAACGTTAATACATAGTCGAGCAGCGAGAGCTCACAGTACCGCCATATTGTTTTGGCTTACTTTTTTTGCGTTTTCAGTTGAAAACAGTCTCGGCCTCTGAGACGCAGGAATTTTTTCCATTTGCTATCCTTTTAATCTCAGTTGAATCTGAAAGGCAGTTTGTATTGTTGATGTGATATTATGACAAAGGCCGGCGACAGAGTTCATCTGATTTTAAAGCAACCTACAGTTCAGGGTGCTAATTGCTGCAGGCAGTTATAGTCTTGTAGCATTACTGAAAATCAATATCGGTCACCAGAGAGAAAGACAGAGAGCGAGAGAGTGAGTGAGAACAAGGTCTAAAAAAAGCTTTGAAATAAAGGACCTGCTGAGTCTCCTCACATCTAGTTCTACCAGAAAGACTCAGGAGACATAGAACGATAAATAATATTTATTAACAGAAGATGTATAATGTTAGATATATTAAAGATCTTTGGCGTAGGCCCCGTCCAACGAAGGAATCCTGGGGATAAGGATTCTAGATGTTCCTGCCTGAAGATAAAGGCAGGGGCAGAGCCTACCCCCTGACCGAGGACGGGGCCTGACCTGGCGGTGGTGGGGAGGATAGAGGTTTCACTCTTGCGTTAGTTTCTGCGAACGAAAGAGAGGGTAAGTACGAACCTTTTATACTACGTGCTGAGGGATGATAGGCTAACCAGTGATTTAATTAGTGACATAAGGAGTCTTCCTGGTAGAACTTGCGCAGGAGCTTACATCTCTACTGCACCATGTCACCTGATCAGCTCATCCATGCAGGAAAATACAATCCTATTACTAACAGCTGCATTGAAATGACGTTTCAATTCCTCAGACCGGTTGAAAACCTCCATCAGCAAGTGCCCATGTCTTCAATCGCTGTAATCCTCGTTTAGGAAATGACCCTGAACGACTAACAGAGAAAAGAGAAAATCAATATCTTTGAGTACCTTCAGACAGCCTCTGAACTGCAGGATGAGAAAGGAAACACAAAGGTTGCGCGCGAGAGGCATTTGAAAAGGAGACTTTGAAGAACCCTGTGCAGCGAGATGCAAAAATCCGACGGGACTTTTCGCCTCATCCGTCTTATTTTGCTGCAGGTTCTGGGGGGGGAGTGCCCCCATGGCAACAAGCTTGGCCCCCCCCTCTGGCCCCCCTTAATCTGGAATTGTATTACACCAAACCGAACAATTTTGGTTTGCAAATAAATGACCATGAACCATTCATTTGAGTTTAACTTGTTTTTTTAGCTTATTTGCTTATTAATAAATAATCCTGAAAATAAACAGTTGTGTGCACCCTAAAAGCACACGTTCCCCTGCCTGGTCCCCCCAGTTACTGTAGTCTAGAAGCGCCACTGGCTACAGCATCCAGAGCAGCCGAATCACATTTCAGAACTAAATCCCAAGGCAAACACAGTGGCCAACCTCATTAGCTGTTCCCACATCAGTGAAGCTGACAGTTACAGCCTCTGTTGTCCTATTAACCGCCTCTAAATCGTGTTTATCCCGAGTTCATCCCAAACATCAGATGTTTTACGATTTCTGCGCCACCTAAACGAAACTATAAATCTGAAGCTATGAAAGCTTTATTGTCTGACCGCGGCATTGTACCAACAACATATCGGTTTATTTTTCTGGTTATGATGTACATTTATTGGAGCGGGGTAACGGGGCTGACAGCTTGCCGTGAAATGTTATTCTGCGTTTCAGATTTGAATTAGTACAGCAGAATCGATGCATATCATCAGCCTGCAGACGTCTCAGCTGCGCTCCGTGAGATGTTTTTCCTTCGAACGCTATTCATTATGCATCCTCAGTCAACAGCCAGGGCCATCAAGCATTTTCAAATGCTAATTGTTGCGGTCGGTTCCAGCGAGTCTGTTCAGCGCGAGAGGAAGAGATGGAGCTGCGACAAATTAATACATTTATTATCTTTTTTGTGATAGTTTTTCATTTTCATTGGCTGGAATTTTGGTCCGGGTGCTCAAGGGCAACTTTAAGGTTATGAAATGCAAAACATATTAATTAATACTACAAAGTACTAAAAAATCTGTCTCGGTAGAGCAAATATAGCAGAGTACTCATCAAACAGCCCCTTTTAGAGTTGTAAGCACTGTGTAATGGAGTATTTTACAAAGAAATCTATTTTGGGTGATTTAGAAGAGTTTCCTTTCCTCCGTCCCCGTTTTAAAAAACAAAACATCCATGCAGCCTCCATGGTGAATTGCTAAACAGCACAAATAAATGTTCACACACAATGTTGATTAGATCTCACTTTGGCTCAGAGAAAAGAGAGCAACGCTCAAGAGGATGAAGAGAGATCACTTGGATCATGTTGCTATGACAACGGGGGGAGTGTCAGGTGGGAGAGTGATTAAGGAGATGTGCGGGGCCACATTTAGAGATGCTCGAAGTACACGGGTGCCGGTCCAGACAGACAACAGGACCACCGATCTTCATCATAAACACCTCCTCATATCTATTTCTTATTCATTTTTGAACCTTTAGCTTCATGTATAACACGAAAACAATGGGGGGTGGGGGGATGGCGGGGAGGTTGTGCAACACCTACTTAAGACACATAAGAGTCCATAATCTGACCATTTATGTACATTGAATTTTATAGTATGGCTCAGTGTAATCTGGGCATCTGGGAGGATTGATGCATTTTTTAGTATTTCTGTCTCTTTTTCCAGTAAAAATATCTAAACATTGCTATTTCAAGATAAATTTCCTTGAGAAACAAAATATAAGATAATAACACTTCAGATAATAAATCCTGTTTTCCCAAAGAAAAGTACAAAAAAAGTCTATGTGGTAAGAAAAACTTAATTCATATGGGAAAACAATAGCCTACTGCTTTCCTCACCCCATTGGCAGATATTTTTTGTATCGGGATGCAAGATTGTTTTTATTTAAGATTAGATTTTGAATCATTTTTCTTACGTCATAGCAGATCATTTTTGTATCTTCATTTAAACCTATGAAGACTTGAAGAATTTCAAATCATATAACAAACACAGATTATTTTGTGGACATGATTCTTCTAAAAAACAGGAAGGCAATTCTAGAACTATTTATGCATTGATGTCACATTATTTTATTGTTGTTGAAGCTGTTGTTTGACTTTTGTTTTGGTTACATTTTTTTTATCTTGGGGAAGGGTCCCTTCCCACTATTGTAACCCCTTGTAAAAGCTATTTAAAATCATACCATTAGACCATTAGTGCGTAGACAACCAAACCCAGCAAATTAGTGATTTATCAAATTCTACTACTATAATTTTTATTACTTAAGATTAGATTTTAAATCATTTTCATTCCAGATAATTTTGGTATTTTCATTTAAGTTTTTTTAAGATTATTTTTACTTACTTCATTGGTAGATAATTTTTGTATCTTCATTTAAGAATTTTATATTTTAAATTAGACTTAAGGTTATTTTTCTTACTCCATTGGCAGATAACTTTTCATCTTGATTTACATTTTTTTATTTAAGAATAGATTTAAGGTTATTTTCTTACCATATTGGCAGATGTTTTTTGTAGCTTGATTTCCAACGTTTTTTATATTTGTACTGGAAAACAAAACAAAAATATATATTTTTTTGATTTTGCCGTGTAGCCAATGCTTTAAGAAGATGTAATATCTTCTAAGAACTCTAGACGTTGGTCGTGCTATTCTGCAGACTCATATTAGCAGGACTTGTGGACCGCTGAGAGCTCATAAACAAACATGTACACCCACTCAATTACCACCCATACAGAAACCATCTGCTAACATAATGTAGAATAGGACAAAATGTCACACACACAGGCCAGGTAATGGGGTTTTCCTTCCATAGAAACATACTGTCTAGGCCAAATCCTTTCAGTTATTATATAATGTTTCTCAAAGTAAGAGTACAAGGACAATTTCAAGACAACAGATTCATTAGCATCACTTGACATTTTAGTAAAAGGAAGCCAGAACGATAATAACATTAGGCAATAAGCAATAATCATGCGTAAATCTTTTGAGACAGACCTACCAGTTCCAGTCTGATCTCACAACAATTCTGTTTTATGAAGTAGCTAACTTGTATGATTTTTAAATCATACAAAAATGTACAATTAAAAAAATGTAATAATGAAACCCCCACCCCAAACCTATAGTCTCAAGAGGGTGTTTGACAGACATGTAAAGCAGCCAGTCACAATTCACTTTGTTCAGCATCATGTTTATGGGCATAAAAATGTACAGTTGATGTTCCCACAATAACAGACCAATATGCAACAAGTCAGTCATTCATTCATAAATGTTTACAACATCAATGTAGCATCAGACTCCAAAAGGACTTGTTATCAAAGTTGTTTTATTGTTGTTGAAGCTGTTGTTTGACTTCGGTTTTGGTTACATTTTTTATCTTGGGGAAGGGTCCCTTCAGACTATTCTAACCCCATGTAAAAGCTATTTAAAGTCATACCATTAGACCTGTGATTTAGTGCGTAGACAACCAAACCCAGCGAATTAGTGATTTATCAAGTTCTGCTACAAGAATCCTTAATAGGGAGCTAGAGAATAATAAATCTGCGCTGATGGAAAATATAATGAGAGGATGAGCAAATTCTAACAAGACATTCGGTAGAAAATACAAACTTTTCTAACTTTTCGAAACACACTTTTCTCATCAGTCCCTATTGATACCTGGCATGGAAGGATTTCAAGATATCAAGGATTTCAGAATTCAGAGGTTTGTGATGTCATAATAATAATAATACATAATATTTTTCTTACCTCATAGCAGATAATAACAGTTTCAGCATCCTGCTGACTGAGAGAGGATCGAATACGAGAAATATTACGAAGGTGGAAAAAAGCAGTCTTTACCACTTTGCCAATTTGATCATTAAATGTGAGAGTAGATTCGAAGAGTACATCAAGATTTCGAACAGTCGTTGAGGGCATAATCAAATCATCATCCAAATCTATCAGTTGACCAGTCAGTTTAGAAGTTACAGCTTTAGTACCAATAAGAATTATCTCGGTTTTACCAGAGTTAAATTTAAGGTGGTTTGCCTCCAACCAAAGCTTGAGTTCCTTAATGCAGGATGTTAGAGCAGGTGGAGGAAACACAGAGGTGGAAGGAGTGTTAAAATAAATCTGAATGTCGTCCGCATAGCAGTGAAAATTAAGCCCGTGGCATTTGATTATATGACCAACTGGAAGCATATAAATAGTGAAAAGAAGAGGGCCCAGGACCGATCCCTGAGGGACACCGGAACTGATGTATTTGATGGATGATTTGTGTTTCTGGTATGTGACGAATTGCTTTCTGCCTGTCAATTAAGAGGAAAAACAATCAAGGGCAGTGTCAGTATTTCCAATTGCTGACCGCCGTGAGAGGAGTCTCTCATGACAGACAGTGTCAAAGGCTGAGCTGAGGTCTAACAGGAGAAGAGTGCTAAGAACACCAGAATCAGCGGCTAGGAGAAGATCATTGAGAACCTTAACCAGTGATGTTTCAGTACAGTGTAGAGGACGAAAACCAGACTGAAAGGGTTCATAAAGATCTTGTGCTGTTAAGTGAGCCTGTAACTGGGTGGCTACAACTTTTTCTAATATCTTAGAAAGAAAAGATAGATTTGAAATAGGCCAATAGCATGTTTCTTTATCCCCGGGGTTACAGCATGGTTGCTGATTGTTGCGGCTCAGCAGATGCACGTGAGCGCTGAATTTAGACCTGCAGGCCGAGCAGGTGACACCTATTATGTTCATGGAGGTGCCTTCCGTTTCAATCTGCTTTTGATGTAACGCAGCTGGCAGCTGGTTCTGGCTCGAAAAACGTCCGTGTTCCATTATACATAAGCGGAACGCATTAACACTATGAACAATGACAGCTCAATCCATAATAGAGCATGTTGAACTAGAACTGTACATTAATGATCAGGCTTTAACTCAAAGCTTACCAGTCCTCTGAGAACTCTGCAGTAATTGGCAGCTTTTTGTGCTCGAAAATGGATGAATGAAATGCAGCGAGAACGAAAGACAGTTTTGTGAATATGCTTAATGTACCCATCTCTAAAAAAGGCATATACGTAATTTAATTCTACGACATGGAACATTGGACATTGATAAATTATGATTAATAAATGAACAAGAAACATGCATACTTTTACAGCTTTTATAGCTTTTCTACAATATCCTAGTTACTCATATACCTGCATGAAAAAAGACTAGGGCACCTTCAAAGACGACATGTAGATTTTGCGTTCTTTCTATTTTAAGGGACTGGCTTGTCATGAAAGCTCTGCCAATTATATTGAAAGCTCCGGCTGTATGACCCAAAGCACTCTGACACCCATCCAGGTCAGTCTGGGGCAGTTCTTGATGCATTAAAAGCTGCTACCTGAGCGGCTGATGGGAGTATTGAACAGGACATGTTGTTTACACTTGATTTGTAAGAGAATTGCAAGCGAAAGCATCTCGCCCTTCATGCTGCAATCTGTTCACAGAACACAAATCTGTTTAATGGAAATTGACCTTTCTGTTCAGAACTTCAAAAGCAGGATAATTATATTGCCAGGCACCTAACGCTGCACAATTTACCTTTCTATTGTCTGTATTTAAAAGAAAATCTACAGAATACACTACAGTGTATACTTATTAGTTTTGATATTCTCAAATATATCTAATGAAGAGTAAATGAAGAGTTTGTTTCCAAAATGAGATAACTCATAAAAAAATCATTGATACATGATAAAAATCATGTTTTTATTTGTGTTTTTTATTGTGTTAGCTAGCTGTATTTTTTTAGTTAGTATGGCCTAAATCAAAAGAAACCAACTGCAGTTTGATTGATATTAATTGGAATGCACAGTAGAAAAACATGATTTTTGAAAAGTTTTAAAAACGGAGTTACTCATTTTGGAAATAAACTCTTCAAATATAGGACAAATAAACCGAACCATGTGTCCTATATGGTGTGACAGCAAAAATGGTGTGCAAAAACCCAAGAGAACCAAACTGTAAGTGTGAACACTGTATATCTGATTGAAAGCTCACAGGTTGATGCAGTTTCTTATAACAAGAGAATGATTTACAGCGTGAGATAAATGTAAAATGTCTTGTGTTTAATTTGCTAAAATGCCATTCTCCAACATATCTCCAAAAATGCAAATTGTCAGTTATTTTATCGCCAAGGTTGAATTTTCGACCGTTTCATGCTGAAACAAAAACAAAACACTGGTCGAATGTCTTTGTTCTCCGAAACTCTACGTTTGCACTTTTAAAGTGTTGATAGCTCAAGGCGTTCTGTAACCGCACTTGTGGGGAATGCCAGACTCACTTACACAATGTTTTATGATCAATCCTAACCACACCGCAAAGTCTCTAAAGTCAAATCGAAGCTGAACGCTGTTTAATAAATACAGCTTTGTTTGTGTTTTAACCTTTCTTTAATCCATGTTCGAGTCCATAAAGACTGACGTATTATGGCTGTTTTCCTCTGTATCAGTTTTATGCCTCTCAGCTATGTTTCTATTAGACTCCTGTGAAATGATGGGAGGTCTGTTCGTCTGCTGGCGGGTTTAGCTTGTTCAACAGCTTCCAGGCTTTACTGCGCTCCAGTGAGCTGTTTCTTACATGATAAACTGACAGGCTTGCTCACACCATGGACTGTCTAAAAAAAGAGTATGAACGTAAACTCATTACGTGAGATTAAACATAATCCATCATCAGCCACCTGACCTATGCGTGAAGTCTCCTGATGTCTTGAGAAACAGTTGCATGCATTACCAATGTAACACCTGTGCAGTAACACAGGGAAAACAATATTTTTAGCCATTAATGTGTTCTAGAGCCTGGGTTTTCAATCTTTTACATGCCATGGACACCCAAGTAGGTCACCCTTATGTGAGGGACCCCATCCTAAACTTTAAAAGGCATCTATCTTTCATATGTATACAGTGAAAACTATCTAGATTAATAATATCATGTTAGTTTTTATTAAGATCTATTAAATCTATTAGGTTTCTTTCTATAAGTATACTTTATATATATTGCTGTTAAATGTATAATTTGTATTTATGTGTATTATAGATTTTTATTTCATTTATATTTTTTCCTCAGGACCATAATGTGATATAATGTGTATAATTTGTTAATTATTTATTCCGGTTTATTCATTTAATTGTCATCTAATTAGCATTTAATTTTTTTTACATTATTTAATTGTAATTTATTTACTTTAATACAATTTTAGCTACTTAACAGACTAAAAACAAACTCTCGCTATATTGTAATTGTTATATTTTAATATGATTTAATATGTTATTTTATTAACTTTTACAGGTTTCCACACTTATTTTTAGACTTTTCTGTGGAAAAATAGCAAACAATCAAAGATTAAATCAATTTATTTACTCTTATACAATTTTAGCTATAGCTACTTAACAGACTAAAAACACATTTTTGTAACTTTGAAATTGTTGTATTTTAATCTAATTTTAGTTAGTTTTCATTATTATTATTTTGACCTTTTAAAGTTATTTTTCAGACTTTTCTGTAAAAAATAGCAAAAGAAATCTCATGATATAACATGAAAATAAAAATGCATGAATAAAGTGGATGGCAAAGCATTTTATACTAGGCAAACATTTAGGATGGCAAAGCATTTTAGACTGCGAGGCTTGTCATACAATTGATGCTCATGGAAAACTCAAGCTCTCAAGCATCATGCTTTATCGCTATGGGAGACGTTTCATGTTCTTTAGCCGGTTGCCAGTGTCTCCATCCCCTCGGCAGCAGTGCACTGTGGGTAAGGGAAGGAACCGTATCGGGGTGCTTGTTTGGTTACTGGATTAGAGAGAGCCAGATGGTCCCCACCGTCAGATCTGGTCCGTCATCCTCCTCTTCTTGGCTGCAAACCTGACAGACTATGACTCATGTTGGAGGCATTTGGAATCGCGTGTTCTCAGTTAACTGAGAGTTTCAATGACTAATTTAGATTTGCAATTAAAATTGGAGATCCTGTGAATGAGCAGTCACCATGAAGAACCCTGGACACATCCGAGTGGCCTGTTAGTTCACTTTAATGTAACGACTTCTTGTTATTCCCGGCAAGCTAAAGCCTGAACATATGGAGATGTTCTCAGCCCTGTCTTTTACTCTCCCGGAGGATTGGTTTAATAGAGGCAAAGGTCTTTTTAAAGATTGTTACAGAGCCTTTTACTACAAAGAACAGGAAACTGCATTGGTGGAAATCACATAATGGCAGAATGGAAGTAGCCGTCTGATGGTGACTTAAAAAAGGTCATGTTTAGTTTCTTTGTACTTAAAATGTGCTGAGACATCTCTCCAACCTGTATTTACAGCTACATTGAGATTGATAACATACTGTTACAACCACATAAAGTCCTTAAAATCAACACCATTATCCGAAACCAGTAAGAAATCACAGATGAGATCTCTTTGATATCTCAGTTGTTTCTCTAAGACACCAATGAGATTAAACGGAGAGCAAATGAAAATGTTTGCTTAAAGGGGTCATATGGCAGAAGTACGTGTTTTTCTGTGTTTTTGGTGTGTTATAAGTTGCCCATGCATGTAGTAGACACGTAAAATTGCACAAATGAAAGTGTGGGAACAAAAGATGCATTCTATCTAAAAGCGAATGCTCACCCAGACTTGCCTGAAACGCCTCGTGTCACCACACCCCGGCGAATCTACCTAACTTCGTAACATGATTTGACTAATACAGCCCAAATCTAGATGTAGTTAAAGTGGGCGTAATTGTAAATCTCATTGTATCGTCTGCCAGTACAATTGCTTTGGAACCTGATGTTCCAAATATGGTAAAAGGCGTTACATTTCCATCACATGCTTGCAGTATTCGACCAATCACTACGCACTGGTGAACTGGCCAATCATAGCACACCTCGCTTTTCAGAGCCATGAGCTTTGTCAAAAATCTGCGTGTTTCAGAGAGGCGGGGCGAAGAGGAGATACAAACATGCACGGTATGTGGAAAATACAACGTTTTTTAAACTTTAAATGGTGTATACACATTGCGTTACATCTAAAACAAACGATAATATTCGTTTTAGCCGTGCAATATGACTCCTTTAAATCTCATGCATTTCAGATATTTCTTCTGAGAAAAAGAGGCAAAAAGCTCACAAATGTCTCCATTAGACTCAAAATGAGATCAGATTTGCAATCAAAAGCCAAAATCACTGAAGTTTACTTGAGACTTAATATTAAATGACTGATCTACCAAGACAATGCCAAATTGTTGTTAGGCTGGTGTATTAACTAAACAAATGAGCAAAAATAATCCACTTGTTTATGGCGTGGAACACATGAAAATAAATTGAAGGAAAAAAGAAAGATCGTAGGAAAATGAAACAGAATTAAAATTCAACAGCTCCGCAGTTTTCTAGGACAAGCAATGCACATCACGCGTTGAATGCCTGTCTGACGCAGGGAAAAGGGTGTCAAAAATGTGTTCACATGTCAAAGGCTCACAACCTAACAAGATTCGGTAACACTTTATTTTACGGTGCCCTTGTTACGCATGTTACATGTATTTACTATAGTATTTACTATAAATTATGCATAATTACATGTAACTAACCCTGACCCAAACCCTAGTCCTAACCCTAACCCTATAGTAAGTACATGTAGTTGCTTTTTATTACTCAGTACTTAAATGTATAATTACACTGTAACACGGGCACTGTAAAATAAAGTGTAACCCAAGATTCTTCAAATTTCTCAACAAAAGAACTTATTTTGATGAGACAAGCTCACATACCATGCAAGTCCTTGTGTGATGTTATTGAAAATGGGATTTTGAAACCGTGTACAATACAGACAAAGACAAACGCTGCGTCCGAAATCGCATACTGTGACAATACGTAGTGAATTTGAATAAGTACCTACCTTTCGGCCGTTAAAATAGTACGTTCTATATAGTATGAGTGGGAGTATGAATACATTTAGGATATACTGCGTCCGCCATGTTTTATGGTCATGTGACCCGTATGCTCTTTGAC
This sequence comes from Triplophysa rosa, assembly GCF_024868665.1. Lineage (NCBI taxonomy): Eukaryota > Metazoa > Chordata > Actinopteri > Cypriniformes > Nemacheilidae > Triplophysa > Triplophysa rosa. The sequence goes on from NC_079891.1 coordinate 3,512,875, forward strand.
CTATGACATATTAACAACAACCTATACGTGAGCGTTGATAAAAACATATTATTTAGTCACGAGAAATTCATTTATGGGCACTTACGTTAAAAACGGACGTCCGCCTTAAAGTTTTCCACTGTATTTATTTGATTTACTTTTGAAATTTGAACATTGCTCAGCTCCCGTGGCATCATGGGATAGAGGAGTGTCCATCCGATCCACACTCACGAATCTCGGCGGAAGAAGTAGACCATCCGGGTATTGCTCACCTACTGTTTTTTGCATACTGAGGTTTCGGACATACTATTCGTGACTCATACTCAGTTTCGCCTACTATATAGTATGGAAGTGGGCGATTTCGGACGCAGCGAAAGTCAAACATTCTTTAGCCTGGAGACGTTAAATTTCTTGTTATTGTATTTTTCCCAAGCAGAATACTTAATAATTGAACACTGAGTTTTAACCATTTGTATGCTCATAGTCCTGCACATATGAACTGATGCATCACCAAGCAATCACAAGAACATTTTGCCCTTTACAACAACTGAATGTAGGAATAAAATTATATTCAGCAATTATATTCTTTGTGTTTTAGATTCTACATTAAAGGCTTGTTTGCTTTCTATTGAAAGGGTTTCAGAGAGAGGGTTCTTCCTCTAATGATACTGTAAAACAGACACTGAACGCTGTTGAGGATGGGCGAGATAATAAGAAGTCTCTTTGATGCTTGTCACAGCATGATTTTAATTCACACTTCTATTTTTGAGCGATGCTGCTAGACGACTATTGTTACAGAATGAAAACTGTGCAATTTTATGTCATTCATGTCATTACCGTAAGATTGTCCCCAACCCCGTCATCGTGTCATCATTTTGAACTTGAGCGAGACACTTGGCCACAGGTTGTTCAATTGAACCGTCTGTCGCACGTTGACGTAAAAAGGTTCCGTCAAGTGACAAGTAACCAGGCAACAAAGGAAAAAATCTTTGATTATGGAACCCTGCACTTGTGAGAACTGAGATCTCTTCCGCTGAATGTTATATGACGAGTGTGGCAGGGTGAAAAGATGCGGGAAATTGACGCGTCGAGAAAGCAGGGTGGCCTGATTTTCTGTAAATGAAAATGTCTGACGCTGAACGCCTTTCCTGTAGAAGCATCAATCAACGTCCAATCCAAAAAATAACGAGTGTTCTTTTGTGGTCCACGGAGCTATGATTAATCTACAAATCCAGCTTCAATTCCCTCTTAATTCAGCTTTCCTCATTGGAAAGCACAGACATATGGTTTTGTTTATGCCATTGTTTAAGACAGATGCAAAGGTATTAGGAAGAATGAAAAAGCATGGTGCATTTCAGCGGATCTGAAAAGCAAAACGAACGAGACAAACTGAAAAGTGGGACACCTCCCCAAGCTTGTCTGGAATCTCCCAAAGGGCTTCATTTTGTCTAAGCGTGAGGTTATATTTATGCACTCGTTTATAAGCCTGGTGCAAGTATTCGCAATGGATCAATCATTTTCCAGCCACTAAAATACTGTAATATCCAAGATATGCGAGAGCACATTTGTCTCATCGGGTAATTTTGGTGCCATGCCCTACTATTATTAGATGAAAACAAGTATATTTTTTTAATGGCCGGCTCCACAAATAGAACAATGTTCTCTGACTTCTCCAGTCTCCTCCCTATGATAATAAGCTCAGGTCCATGGAGGTGGACTCTCCTTCTGGATCATGAATACTGACAGGTAACGGTTGGCAGGAGATATTAGTGAGCAGAACTAAAGCCCTGAGGGAGATGTGTGACACATGTCCTATATTCCACGAGTTCTTCCCCAAACCTTTTTTTCACCCATTGCTGACTGCACTGAAAACAGAGAAAATGAGAATGTATGAAGCGGAGAAAGAGAGCAGCTGTTGGTGGATATTAGAAAGACAAAGGGGTGGTGATGGATTATCATCACGCCACAAAACCTCTTGCAGCATGGAAGTGATGGATGTGCTAGAACACAAGAGTCTGAACAACACACTGGGTCTGACAAATGCAGACATGTTCAGGACAAGACAGAGCTTGTTGTTTTTTTAGAAGTGGTTTGGATTTTTTAATAGGTGCATCAAGGATATAGAGCATTTCAGTCCATTGTGGTTTTCTATACATGCACTTTGGTGTGTGTTAAACACGTTATTTTGGGGCGTTTGTTTACCAAAAATGTTTTTTATGCCACTTTTAAAAATAAAGGTGCTAAAGAGGGTTATTTGCAGCGATGCTATAGAAGAACATTTTTGGTTACCAAAAAACCTTTCTGTCAATTCCATTTCTTTCTCACCTTTTAATAGTTTGAAAAACTAAATCCACTGTAGATGTTCGAGTTCCTTATAGAATCAGACAGAGATCAGAACCGTTTGACTTTTGAGAGTGTGGGTGTTGATTCGTGTGTTAGAAAATGTATAAATTAGCCTGGTAATTTATTTGTTCAATATTATCATAAATCTATCAAAGTTTGTCTTTAAGTTCAAACTAAATGTGTTTGCACATGTAATTCTGCAACAGCGGGTGTTGACTCGACCTTTAAGGCAGAGAGTTACTCTAGACTGTTGTGCTTCTTTATAGACGGCGTGTTGATGACATTTACCCCATTGCTCTTTTACTTGAGTCAATTACTGTCAGTAAACAGAGAATTATTAAACCTTAATGATGCCATTAAGCTGTCAAAACGTTAAAGCCAATATTTTGTTTCAAAATATTGTTCTTGTTTTCAAATAAGTTTTATGTTTATTTGCATACGTGAAAAATTCATTGTGTTGTGTACAATGAAGAATCGCGTACAGAAAAAAGAAATATGGTAAAATACGTGATAAAAATACTGTAGTATACTTTAGTATTTAATCTGAAATAAAATCACAAGACTATTTTTACGAAGTAGGCTATACTAAATTATTTACTACATCAATTCAGTTAAAGGAATAGTTCTTTCTAAATGAAAATTCTGTCATCATTTACTCACCATGTTGTCATTTTAAACGTGTGACGTTCTTTCTTCTGCAAAAGAATTAGATATTATAGGTAAAACGAAGGTATTTTGAAAAATGTCCCCATTGACTTCTGACGGTTTTCTGTTACCAACATTTTTCTAATGATCTTCTTTTGTGTTCTGCAGAAGAAAGTCATACAGGTTTGAAATGACAAGAGGGCATGTAAATAATGACAGAATTTTCATTTTGAAGGTGATCCATTCTTTTGATATACAGTATGTAAATTACGAAAAACCTACTATAATCTATAATATTATAACGTACTACAGCAAAATAAAATCAACACTTTGTGACCCGGTTCAGCTGTGCATTTTTCTCATCTTCTAAAGGAGGACGCAGTTTCCATGGCAACCTGACTCCTTTTGTCATCTTTTAGTTTAGCCCTCACACCTTTGCTGTGAACTGAGCTGTTTCACACTCGTACCGACTGCTCATGTCCGACAGCGATAATATATGATCACACGCGCACTCCCGCGTCGTTCGCGCAGTTTAAATTTCCCACGCCAGTCCGCGTGTCACATCCGGTTCAGCACCATTGCTTGGCCCCGCTTCGCAAATTTCCTGCCCACACCTTCTCTGGTGTCTTACCCAGCCAAGTTTGTGTAGAGATGAAGTAGCCTAATAATTACACCGCTTTCCTCGCTCATCCCTACATTCGCGACTGGACCCGCGGTCGTCAAGCAAGCGGACGAGGACGCGTCGACATGCAATAAATATGCAAAGAGACGGCTCTGCAAACCAGCTCTCGTTTTTCCTATTATTTCGGTCCTGAATTTCACATCGCATCTTTATTTTAAGCGGAGTATCGCGATAGAGAGCCGGACAGCTGAGGAGAAACAGATCTGCATGTGATATCTCTGGACCAGGTGGCATCGGAGGCAGAAGATGCAGCCTGCACGCAAGCTCTTGAGTCTTACCCTTCTTGTACTGATGGGCACTGAACTCACCCAAGTAGGTTTACAAACGCCATTTGCAGCGCACATCACGGGCTAATGAGCCTGATAAGCACAAAAATCTACCATATTCGTGTATTATCATAAATGGGCAGATTAATCTTTGGGATGGAATAGCCTATAATATGTCTAATCCGAGTTCAGAAGAAAAACCACAGCGGGGTTTCTCGTATCTTAAGCTTTTTAGGCACATGGTTAACCATTTAATACTAACTTTTTGACGTAGGAAGCTTTGAAACGATGCACGATTATTACTGTAATATGGTTTCAGAATAAGTAATTATCAGATTGATATTTGAAGACAAATTCAGCTTGGTAGCAGTGAGATCTCCAACTGTTTTATGTCGTTGTGAGGGAATTGTTCTGTGTTAGTCTATATTGGAGATCAAACACATGGGCTTGTGCAGTATATTCTCATTATCTATAGTGATTGTTTCTGACACTCCACAATGGCAAAACAGCAGGTGAAGCGCGTTCTCCTCTCTCAACATTGAAGCTTTCTCTTCAGCGCTTTGGGCTTTTTCCTCCTAACACCCCTAGATTGTAGGAAATGCTTTTTGATGAGTTACTTTTTCCTTAGTGCTTTTCTCTACATCCTTATAGGAAATGTTTTGCCTCCAGTTATTAAAACTCATCTCACTGCCGATTTTAAGGCTTTACAATTCTTAGCTGGAGGAGGAGAATTTAATGTACGTTACTGTTAAGTTCTTTAAACAACTGTGATTTACTGGATGTCAATTAATGAATTCAATGAAACACAAGTGACTTGTTTCATGATTTGCAGTACAACCCAAATGAAGAGTATAATTTAAAAAATAAGATCCTTAAATTGTCATAATGTAGCAGTAAACAAAGCGTTTCAAGATACATTTCAATACATGTCAGCTAACCATTGAGTTGAAAACACTACATATCATGTAAATGTATAATCTTAAAAAAATATGTTAATATTAGACTAGCTAGTTGCATTTATAGTTTAAAAAATCTTCACAGCATTTATACATAAGATAATGTAATTCAGGGAAATATGTATTAGTGTGTTAGTGCAGCTGAGAATAAGTGTTGCCAAAATTGCAAAAAAAGAAAAAAATAACAGATGTGCGAGAAAGAGGACAGTGATGTGCTTTTACCTTGATTAAATTCTTTTAAAGGCTGAGTTGACTGAGTGTAGTCACCATTTTGAAATGCCATGGTGAATGTATATTATATATTGGCCTAATATATGTATTCTTAACCATATAATTATATGAACCCAATATTGGTTTTTGTCCAACAAGACTGATTAGACCTGTCCAAGAGAAAAGTGTCAAAATAAGAAAGCAACCTGCACTGCCCTCTGTTGGCCAAAAATATCATGACTACTAGACAAGGGCCATTGGTCAGATATCATAGTAAAATGCGCCCTTATCTAAAAAGACTCACAAAAACCAGCACACAGAGCCACAAAAAACATGCATGCAAAGAATGCAGATATACGATTCATTTCTTTAATCTGGCACTGGGTACGATTGTATTGTTTTTTAAATGTTCATAGAGCAACAATAGCAACCCATAACCAACACATGATATGCAGTACGTCATTGTATTCTAGGTAGCAAGAATTACTATGATATTACATCAGAGATCCATAACCGTTCAGACAGTCAACATGATATTGAAAAAGTCAGAGAAGCATGCAGCTAATATTAAATCAACCTCTATATGCAGAGGTGTAATATTGGATTGCGCTATACAATGCCCATTTTAACCTGAAAACCCCACTGTGAGGCTATGCAATAACTTTTTTCTAGTGTTTAGTGATTTTGCATGTTTGTGCGTCAAGCGCCCGGAGGAGGTTTGCGATCTTTATGAATATTTCACCAGCGCACTGGGTGGGAGGGGCACGGACCCAATGAGATGAGATGGTGTGCAGAATGTACCGTCATTATTCGAGCGCAGAGAGAAGACAGAGCTACACTCCTCCGATATACCACCGAGCTCGTGTAATACAAAGTTCAGTATAGGATAGTGCGCGTAAAAATGTCCGAGATGAACTGGTTTGCGACGGGCGCTGATGGGAAGCGCATCACCTCATTCAGGAGCGCGGGGTGCGAGCGCAGTTGTGTGCTGGGATGTTTATAATGAAGGTTACTGGGAAAAAGAGCAGAGATGTCGGTGCCTTTACTGAAAATTGGAGTGGTGCTCAGCACGATGGCGATGATCACCAACTGGATGTCGCAGACTTTGCCCTCTCTAGTGGGTCTGAATAACACCAAATTAAGCGTGGCACCCCCGGGTGTGCCGGACCGGAGCACCGGCGTGAGTTTCAATTATTCTCCTCATTTGGGTTTTCTTTATTATGTGTAATATGGAAAATATATTAATTTACTATAAACAAATTAGATTATTTAAATAATAATTTATTTCTAAACAGTGGAAACAATTATGTACTACTAATAAATAACCTTTCCATAGATTCTATCCATGGGTACAATTTTTCTTGACACCTTACCGTGGTACAGTAATATCATTACATGTATGCAATATCACATCAGTAACATGGTGTCTTTTGAATTACCATGTTATTCCCATGACACAAGAATATGCAAAACAGTTAGCACACTGGTATATACATCAAAGTACCATGGTATTCCATCTAATATCGTCAATGTATCTGTTTCTGTGTGCAATGATGCACAGTTTTCTCATATTTAGTGTAATTTAGATATTTCCACGGTGAAACAAAACTACATTTCATTAACGTTACATTGACTTACAAAAACATAGTATGGCCGCTAACAGCACCAAAGACAATGGGTTCAATGTACACAGGGAACATACAAACTGATAACACGTATATAACCTAAATCCTCTCTGTGTCTGACATTTGCCAAATTTGCCAAAAAAGTTAAAATATGAATTATATTAATAGAACAACTGAAGTGAGAACCAGAAGTGGGAACATCTGGTGGTTGGGATATTGTGTGATTCATTTTCAATGATTTTCAATACTATGCATCACTTCAAACAAACAAAATCTTTAACTCCTCGGTGAAAAGGTGCAAAATGTGTCTCAGTGAGGAGATTATTGACAGTTGAATGTGTTTGGAGCTGGTAGAGCAAAAAAAAGTGCTTTATACAGTAAAACTTGTTTTGCAATCCCTCTGTATTTTTATAATTAGCTTTCACTAGTTTGATATTGAGTGTAAGCTCTGTCCAATACAAAAAGATTAGATTTGATTATAATCTGAATTCACATTATAGCGGCACCAGATTTGCCAAAACATTCCTCAGATTGAATAAAAAGCGCTTTCGGCCATTGCTTGTTATGAATATGGATTATTCATTGGATTACTCAGGATTAGGGCGAGGCATACGGAAACCCTCACTCTTCCAGATGGCTCTTTTATGTTAAGCCACTGGGTCACAAAATCCCCTTTGATAAAAGTGCATTTCACATCAAAGCACCAAGTATAAAAATCTATAAAAATGGTATGGCTGTATTTGACCGCTAATACACTCCTCGGGTCCAAATAAACAGAGAGCAAAGACTATACTGTATAATGTTAAGGGAGGTAACCTTCTCAAAAAGCACACACTTCACAAGACAATTGTCACAAAGCCTTCCTTCAAACAATATCTTTGCTTCGGTCTTCAGTCGATGACCTTTCTTCTCTTTGTTCTGCCCCCTGCCCAGGTGCTGCCCGCTAACCCCGAGGACTCGTGGCAGGTGTACAGTTCAGCGCAAGACAGCGAGGGCAGGTGCGTGTGCACTGTCGTGGCCCCTCAGCAGACCATGTGCTCGCGCGACGCCAGGACCAAACAACTGAGACAGCTCCTGGAAAAAGTACTCTCACATACCCACACAAAGACACGACGAAAGAAAAAAACGCATCACTGAGTTTCTGTCACAGTCCCTTTCAACAAGGTTCTCAGACAAGATCTTACGTTTTGTTTTTCCTCTCTCACAGGTCCAAAACATGACCCAGTCAATCCAGAATCTGGACCAGAGGACCCAGAAAGACCTGCAGTATGTGCAGAGAATGGAAGTTCAGCTTAGGGGCCTGGAAACAAAGTTCAAACAGGTGGAGGAAAGCCACAAGCAGAATATCGCCAAGCAATACAAGGTATGAATACATTTGTGCTCGACAATATGTGGTTCACATATCTGTTATTTCATTGTCAAAAATGTGAAACATCAATTTTTCTCCATTTACAAAAATCGACTTGCTTATTTCAGTCACTTCCCAGTAGTGTGTTACTGTGAAATTGTTGTTTTGTTGTTCTTAATGCTATTTACAATTACATTACCTAATCAATAGCTGTGCAATGAGCAAGTATCGAGCCAATTGGATTTACAATCCTGTAAGATAAATAAGCAAGTTCGCTCAAAACATCAGTTCCGAACGATTTTCTCGCCTTCCCCCTCGCCACAAGAACAAAATGACAAAATATGATTAATCATATCGACCTGTACTTTTCCATTTTAGCTGTTGTTAGCTGGCTAAGCACATAAATTAATTCTGCACGCTAGGGAGGCTATTATAGCTAAATGACTATGTGTCGAAATCGCATGCAACGATGGATTTATAGCGTGTACTGAGCTCTCGAAATGGATAGATTTTTATTTCGATTAGTGTGTCGCAATCGTTTAGCTCCGTAGGCATGCCCTTGCGTGCTGGGTTTACACATTTCGCTTGTCAAACGGAATAATTCGAAAAGGAATGAGTGGCTGTTCTACGGAAGATGTTTGGGGCACCTCCTGTTTAACTAAGAAAACATTTCATATGATTTAATGGCTCTGCCCTTTTAACGCGTGCATCTGATATTTGCACGCAAAAAGTGGAAAAGGTCAGCCTACACAACATCAGATGATACACAAGTCCACTTTAGACATTCAGGCAGACGTAGAGCATATATTGAACAAACATGGCATTTCACGTGAACTATGATTGTATTCTGAATACTGTATATGAGAATATAAGGGGTACATATCTTTGTTTACATAAGGGTTATTTCAAACTGATCTGAAAATATAACCATTTTACGAGGTGATTTTGTATAAATTCGTCCAACTTGAAATATACAAAATAAGATACAAAATACAAAAATTAAGACCCTCCCCAAGTCGCCCCCAACCCCAATTTGCATCTCAAATGGGTTATAAATATAGTTATTATTCACAGCTACTGAGAAACATTTGAACAATTTCACGTTTACTTGATCTGCAAAATTCACCGGAAACTGTTGTTCTGCAATGACCATAGACCATATAACACAAACTATGCTTATGCACATGGTGGTTATTACCCAGATAGCACAGGTACGTCTGTAAGATGTCTGCTAAAGATCTGGAAAACATCTGCTGTGTAAAAACATCTGATAAATGTCTTAGAAACGGCAGTTTTGCATACTGTAGATCCAAACTCATAAACATCTTGGAGACCTCTTGTAGATGTCTATATGACATCTGACAGGAAACGTTTTGGAGACGTATTGAAGAGCAAACAATCAAGAAATTTAAGCAACAGACTCTTTTCACAAATGACAATTGTGTCTGTTTAAAAAGGGTTTTTTTAGATAAAAATTAAGATACACATTCATAGATGCAACAACTCACTAGAACATTTTCACAGTGTACAAATAGTGACAATGACCCCCCACCCCAAAATCTAACGTCACTGCTGCGAAAGCAAATCATACTAAAACATCGAAATGAGATCGCACAATTCATACAAATTAGCCACCTCGTAAAATAGTTACGAATTTGCGATTTTTTTGCAACTGATGGTCCATAGGCAATATACAGTATAATGAACTCAAAATAAACTACTAATGTTGTGCTTTATAAGTTTAATTAAACTTAATTTAAACAAAAAAAGAACCGTTCACCTACAACTGTATATCGTCGTGATTATTTGCATATCTGCAAATAATTTAAAGCATGTGTTTGTCTATTAGTTCATCCATTTAATTCATTTTAAAGGTAAAAGTAGCTTGTTTTCTGTGTGTATTAGAAAGGCTAGCGAGTTAGCTATTCAACCGAATTTCATTTCTTTGCTTGCAGGGCTAACTTTATGAGTTAAATCAAAGCCGCAGAGACTGAAGAGCAAGTTCAATCCCATTGTAATCCTGAACTGGTCAACTGAATATTTGCAACATTTAGTTTATATAAAATACGAAGCACCTTCGAATTCTGTTTGCAGTCTTTTTGTGCATGCCACTATTGCAGGCCTTCATGGATAGATTTCTTATGTTATGATAATCATCTCCATGTCTTTCCATGACTTTGGTTATGCATATTTGGAAAAAAGGGAAACTGTTGTTGTATGTATAAGCATGTAACCCTTAACACGTTGAAAAATAAAGAGAGTTTTTCAAATTTTTGCTGGTGTACTGAGAAGTTGTTTCACGATACGCATCCAACATGTATTTGCTAGACACACTCAGCATGATAGACTATAGCGGTGCAGGGCAAGACAGGTGTTTGGACCGATGGTTGCACGCATGCCTACTGAACCAAGCCTATTTTAACCTTTCAGGCCATAAAAGCGAAAATGGAGGAGCTTAGGCCAATGATTCCAGTGTTGGAGGAATACAAGGCCGATGCAAAATTGGTAATGCAGTTTAAAGAGGAGGTGAAGAATCTGACGTCAGTGCTAAGTGAACTGCAGGAGGAGATCGGAGCCTTTGACTACGAGGAGCTTCACAACAGGGTGTCAAATCTTGAGGAGAGGCTCCGTGCATGCATGCAAAAATTAGGTAGGATGAGTTTGAGCACAAACACAAACAACCTCTCCATTTCATTTCAAAGCAGGCTCGCAATGAGGTTCGTCCAAGACGACACATTGCATTTCATAACACAAATAAGCAAGTAAATGGTGTTTCTTATGAAGATCTTGTGGCATTTTTAGTTTTGATATGAATAGATAATACAACATAGCAAACGTTACAAAACGTTACAAAAATCCTTTTATTTGAATAAATATTGCAAAAGCACGCAGAGGAATGAATCAGATTTTTTGCATTTAAAAAAAAATCTGTTGCTGTGGTTGTGTTCAGCCCAAGATTTACTGAAAAAGTCACATATGCTTCCTTTAGATGTAGCAACATAGCGAATCTAACCTGATCTTACAGAAATTCGTAACTTTTTTACGAGGTGATTAATTTGTATAAATTCATACAATGTGAAGCGTACAAAAGCGTGCAATTATTAGAAAATGCAATACTGAAGCCCCTCCCATAACCCCACCCCTAAACGTAACGTCACTGGCGCGAAAGCAAATCGTACTAAAAAGTACGAATAAGATTGTACGGATTCATACGAATTAGCCACCTCGTAAAATAGTTACGAAGAGAGCAGTTCATCCAAATATGAAACTTAAATCATAAATTACTTACACTCATGCTATTCCAGATGTAGATGACTTTTAGCGATCAACAAGTCATGTATCTATGTCAACATATAGATCACAGAGGTAAGTTCAAATATGGCAAGCAACGATAAATTTAAATCTTATTGGTTCTAGCGTGTCGCTCTGGATTAAAGCATGTGCAACTATGTGCTTTTTGAGGATGTGCTTCAGTTTTCAACACAAAGAAATAGTTCACCTTCAAAATGAAAATTCTGTCATCATTTACTCACCATGTTGTCGTTTTAAACCTGTATGATTTTCTTTCTTTTGCAAAACACAAAAGAAGATATTTTGAAAAATGTTGGTAACCAAACACCTTTGGTCCCCATTGACTTCTATTGTATGGACACAAAACCAATGCCAGTCAATGGGGACCAACGGTTTTCTGTTACCGCCATTTTTCAAAATATCTTTTGTGTTCTGCAGAAGAAAGAAAGTCATATACTGTAGGTTTGAAATGACAATAGGGCGTGTAAATAATGACAGAATTTCATTTTGAAGGTGAGCTATTCCTTTAAGAAAAGAAGTCATCTGTATCGGTGATGGCATGGGTAAATAAATGAGATTTTTCACATTTGGACAAAACAGTGAACACAGCTTTACAGCACAATACAAAATCACACGCCAGACTTTCTTCAACAAGTTTTCTCCTGTGAAACATTTATCTCAAGGGGCTAATTTGACACAGATAGTTGCAGCACATTCAGCTGTTGCCTTATTCTGATGTGAGTAATGGTCCTCATATGGATGTTTGACACACATGTGACTAATGAGAACCTGCTGTGCTGTCTTCTCTAAGAAATAACTTCAGGTACACCTGAGACATGGCATGGATTCATGCTGGCTTCACAGGTAAATTAAACAAGATGATCAAATATAGCATGACAGTCCACAATATCTGATCCAACCTGATCTTATTTACAGACAAAACCTCATCTTAATAAACATCATAAGGTTTACTTGTTCATAGCCATCTTAATAAACACTCAAGCGATACAATATAGGTCAGCAGCAGCAAGCACTCGTAACAATAGAGAATTGCTCTTCTTTTTGGAGCGTTTATTTTGGATTCAGTCGAAACACAGATTCAGTTCTCATGCATAATGTAAATGCAGCTCTGCTTTGATTGATTAAAAGAGGACGGCACGCTGACTTCGCCGCTTAACAATAAATACCAAGAAAGAGCTGTGCTCTAAAGTTTTGCACCGAGCCAAAAGCTACCAACAGTGATAAAGAGGGCCATCTAAATATGATCATGGGATTTCATTGAAAGATTATTGCTCCCAGTACAGTAATCTCCTGACTGCATGAATTTATAATGCTGCATTATGCAGGGAGTTAAACTTCGGGACGAGTGAAAAGTCCCATTGACAATTTGCCAGACACGCATTCACCAATATAAATAAGGTGAGCTATGATAATAAGATTCGCTTCAGAGAAAGCCTGAACTAGATATTCGTTGACAGTGCTTGATTTATTTTGGGGTAGTTCTAGCAGGTTTAGCTGTGTCGTAAAAATATTATAAACAGGGTAATATATAAATACATAAACTCATATTGAGTGACAGACAACATGAAATCTTAGTCTTGTAGTACCGGAGGCAAAAAGATTATTTCAATGTTGATCAGACCTACAGTAACAGAATACTTTCCCATACATGTGTATGTAACGTGATGTTGGATAAATAAAATCTTTGTGCGTCAACCATTTATTTTATGAATTCTAGTAGTTAAAAATAGATCAAAGTAGATCAAATATGCCTTAAAAAATGTTTCAGCTAATCTGTGTAAATCCTGTAACAGATTGTGCGACCAGTTGAGTTTCAATTATGCATATTATAGCAGATTAAAAAAAATTTAAAGACTGACTACCAGCATTTAATTTCCCTGACATTACATCAATATTTGAGGAAAATACCCCGATAAATTAAGATAACTCAAAACATTTGTGGAAACTGATTACCTCAAAACTTTTATGAGTAAAGAACACTAAATACATAAGTATGGTAAACTCAAAATAATTAATTTTGAATAAACATTTTTCATTATTTCATTTTACATTTACTTGAGTTTCACTTATCAATGTTGTCATGAAGGATCAACAGCCAATTAATGCTGTAACATTACCAATGTAATGCCTTCAGATCAAACACTTAAAATTTGAAAAATTCTGAAATCTACTCGTCTGCACAATGGTAACCTCATTAAAACCTCAATAAAGTCGCAAAACTCCTTGTGTCCCTGGAACTCAAAATATCAAAATAGTTAAACACACTTAAAAGTTGTAACATAAATGAACTTTTTCACAGTTTTGAGTACAGTTTGCTTATGTTTAATGAGTAGATTATACTGTTCGGTAATACATAGCATTTACACGAAATGTACCCTATTAACTATGCATAGAAACAGTCACAACAATGACACATGTTTGTGAACTCAGCGTTTTGCATAATTGGGTTTAAATACATACTGCTGCACATCATCCTAAAATTTGTACTTTATTATATTACACCTTAAACAAGTAATATAACAGCCTGTCACAGATTATTGAACTAACATTTGGCCATCAGGGGTTTTAAAGATTGAACAACTGTGCCGAGACTGCGCTAAATGTGTGTCATAAAATATTTTTGAATGCAGGTTACGTGTGCAGCAACATCTGGGAACGAGAATTGGATGAATAAATCGCAACCCATTCAATCCCAGTGGGATTATAGAATTACACAGGCCAGTATTAGCAGATTATGAGTAATCATATAGTTTAGTAGTGCCCAGTGTTCAAGGACTAGTATAAAAACTACATAGTGTATATATATATATATATTATTTACTATAAAGGTTCTTGTAACTAAATTGGTTAACGTCGCGTTACTAGCGCAAAGGTCATGCGTTCAATTCCGACATACTGATGACATTTTTTGTATGCATTGTAAGTCGCTGGATAAAATCAATCAAATGCTTAAAGGTGTATGAAAATGATCCGCATCTAGTGGTGAGATTGTGAATTGCAACCAATGGCTCACTCCAACTCCCCCGGCCCCCTTTCGAAGCACTACGGTGGCTGACACAGGACAAGGATGTCGTCACGTTTTCACTTACGTAACGTATTTAGGAAACACGCACTGCAGAGCAGTTTGTCCCGTTTAGGGCTACTGTAGAAACAACATGGCGAATTCGCGCTCATATGTACATTACATGGACTTATTTCGTCTATTCAAATGAAATATCTGAAAAAGTAAATACATTTACCCAGCCAGGGTGTATGGCTGGGTAAATGTGTATGCTTTTTCAGATATTTCTTGGAAGAAATCAGGACAGAAGTGGTCAAAAAGGACAAAATAGACGGATTACAGCAGCAGGTATGAACGGGTATGTGGCTCTTTTGTCCACTTGTGATCCGATCGACCAAAACGCATCTTAATACCAGGCATAAACAGGGCCTTATAAAGACTGCAGGGGAGCAGAAGAGCCACATGCGACTCGAGCCACGGGTTGCCGACCCCTGTTCTAAGGTAATAAAAACTACATAACGCTGTTTTATGTAAGGTCTTTATACACCTCTGAACACATAGTTATGTATATTATATTGCATTTCTGTTAATAGATCCTCCAAACAATGACACACAGCACCTTTAAAAATGCAATCCGTAAGCAGCTTTAAATGTCAAATATGTATGCATAGTATATTGATCAATCAAGGAGCCAATATGATTTACTGATCACTGCTTTGAAATTAAAAATAAGCATATGGTATAAAATAGCTAGGTCAGTAAAAATACAATACATTCACCAGAACTGGCTCTGCCGAGGCTTTATATAAACCAGCACAATAATGATCACATTTCACTGTCAGGAACAGAATATTGGAAAGATATCACAGGCAACAGAGGAGCAGCTATAAATGGACGTTTCGTTTAAAAAAGGCAGTTGCTATGGCCCAGAGGACTGCCAGAAGAGCACAGCAGGAAAGAGAAAGAAAAGGAGTGTGAAAGAGGAGCTGTAGCATTCACGTTTCTAAAAGGAGAAAGGGTTATAAATGAAAGAGGAACGTGTATCCTCGTGAATCAGGACTCTTACAACACTGCAGACGTCCACACTAGTTATGCTTCATTGAATCTGCCTGACACTGTGTCAAAACAGAGAGTATGAGAGCTTCACTGATGCCTGCAAACTCTTGCCCGAGTTCATAACACAAGCTGAAATACCACATTTATCAGAGTAAAACGGTCAAGCTGCATCACTCACTCAGAAGAAAGTAAAGGAGCAATCGTTCACCTGAAAGCGAAAGTTCAACAATATGAGAAAAAATAAATGACGGCACAATTTTGTCGTAAAAAAAGTAAACCGAGTTTATTTTCTTCATATAAGGAATACGGATGGTGACCAGACGACAATTTAAAAAGGACTAAAACTACCATTATTGAAGTGATTCAAATTATATCTTTATATCTTCTTGGGGCATATTGCTTTATTTTCTCATCTGTCATAGTTCTTAAAGTCGTGCTGCATCACGACTGACACGTAAGACATTGAGCACCAATTGATGTCATCTTAACATACCACACTAGAAGATTTTTTTTATAGTAGAAAATATGGAAAACAACAGAATAAACAGCTACTATTGTGTTCGATGTCAACTAAAAAATGATACAGGTTTGTAATGATCTGAGGGTGAGTAAATGATCATAACACAATTTTCATTTTTGGCTGAACAATTTATTCAAAGTCCTATCGCGATAACCTTCCTGTAATTTATTTATTGTTTTCACCAGCTTGCGGAAAACTGACAGGAATAAGTGATTCTATAACCATCAAGACGTCCGGATCCAGGTACGGCTCGTGGATGACCGATCCTCTCGCCCCTGACGGCGACACAAGGGTAAGTTCATCGAATCCAAGCTGACTTTCCCTGGATGTGTTACATAAATAAATGGCAGCCGCATTGTTCGGCGTAGGAGAAATAGCTTTAACCACAGCCCGCCCTTGACTTTAATCACGAAAATGCCTTTCACTTCATCTTATCGGCCCTCCCTCTATCCCCGCAGTGTATTTTCTTGAAAACAGGCCAACAGTGTGGTTTATTAAATTACCACCACACATTAGGATGCAAATGATAGGTGTAAATCTTGCAAGATTTCATTAGTGTAGCAGCAAAGTCATTCCCAGTAAAGCTGAATGATGCCCGTTAATTCCTCTGTCAGTATTTTGCCCACACAAATGCTGATACACTCATCGCTTTCATTTTTTGATATTCAGTGCAAATTACTTTTTTAGGTCTTTGTACAAGATTCGTTGACTGTTTTCAATTTGTTTAACATTGACCAACATATGTCAGTAGTACGTAAACTGTTTTGCAACTAATCTATGATCCTATCATATATTAATGCAACAGCTGTAAAGAGGATAGCTTTGTGGAGTTTTTAACTCTTTGAAGTGGATCGATACAGTTGAAAAGCCCTGAAACAGAAAAGCATCTGGCGTGCAGATCTGTCTGGGCTCTGAATGATTGATGAGGGGTCAGAGAGTTGCCCTTGCGGGATGCCTCTGATAAATTTAGCTTGCGACTTCTAAACGTTTTGGTGGTGAAGACACACTGAACCGGATCAGACAGCGCTAAAGCATAGAACGGGTGAGGGAATGACCGTGCACTGCATAAACATTAAGATCCATTACCTTGCATATGAAAAGTGGCCGTTACTTGTCCTATGCAATATAATGGATTGTAATGGTCATGATGATGGAGCATGAGTACTTACAAAGAAAGCTCAGTACTGGCTAAAAGGGACAGTCTTTGTACACTGCAGCTATAGCAAACGCACACACTTTTCAGATAGTTCCTACGACCTTGGTTTGTAAAACACAAAAATATGATATCTTCCCACCACCAGGTATGGTACATGGACGGTTACCACAACAACCGCTTCGTCAGGGAATACAAATCCATGGCCGACTTCATGTATTCCGACAACTTCACTTCACATCGACTCCCTCACCCCTGGTCGGGCACAGGGCAGGTGGTCTACAACGGCTCCATCTACTTCAATAAGTTCCAAAGCAACACCATCATCAAATTCGATTTCAAGACGGCCACCATCAGCAAATCTGGTCAACTGGACTACGCCGGCTACAACAACCGCTACCACTACTCATGGGGCGGTCACTCCGACATCGATTTGATGGTGGACGAAAGCGGGCTTTGGGCCGTGTACGCCACCAATCAGAACGCGGGGAACATCGTCATCAGCAAGCTTAACCCAGCGACCCTGCAGGTCATCAAAAGCTACACCACCAACCACCCGAAGAGGAGCGCAGGCGAGGCGTTTATGATCTGCGGGACTCTTTATGTCACCAACGGCTACTCAGGAGGGACAAAAGTGTACTACGCTTTCCATACCAACTCGTCAACTTACGAATATATCGACATACCCTTACAAAACAAGTATTCCCATATCTCCATGCTGGATTATAACCCCAGGGACAGAGCTCTGTATGCATGGAACAATGGGCACCAGGTGCTGTACAACGTCACCCTTTTCCACGTCATTCGATCTGAGGAGCTCTAAGCGTCCATGAAGTGACATTCTCCGTCCATACGAGATATACAGTAGCACCGATGGAATTTATTACTGAAAAATAGAGTATAGCCTAATGATTGTTCAATGAAAGAAGACATCATCATGTATCAAAAGTAATAGTTAATGAACAGCTGCCAAAAGATCTTTTTTCTGTTTTTTTAAGACTATGAATGCTTAGTCTAAGCTATCTTTTAGGCTAGATGACCGTGCTGGATTTTTCTTATCACGAGGTTCTTGTACAGCTTTATCTACGGACATGAACCGAATCACCCTGTTAATAGGGGATAAAAATGTGCGATGCAAGAAATATGTTATTTAGTTACGCAGTCACGTCCTTTGTATCAAGAGCAATCAAAACAACTGACATCCACTAAAGATCAAAAGGCACTGACTGTTGGAGACGCTCTGTTAAATAACCACAGTACGTTGTTGTGATTGTATGTAGATTCTGACGTTCATCAAGATTTGCATGGACATTTTTAGAGATTCACATGATTGTTTTCAGCCATTTTGCAGTATCTTGTGAATAGGAGATTAGATTAGTAATGGGTTTGCTATTCTTCCTGCCATGTTTACTTTTTGCTGTATCATTTGTATTTGGGTTATCTATTATTATTATTTTTTTTATTTGTGTTAATAAAGTGACTTAAATAGTAAGATGGATTGTATGTTAAAGAAACTGGAAGTATACATTCATATATATATACAGTATATATATATATATATATATATAGGTTGTCAACCAAAAAAAGGGTCAAATGACATGACAATGTGAAACAAATGTATTTACAAGGTAGTAATCTTCGACTGTATTTTAAGACGGCTTCGTGTGTCTTAGAAGAAATAGACGGCGCCATCTAAAACTGTTACGCTTGCATATGTGTTGTACTTGCAATGTGATTCATATCAATAAAGCCAGTCTTTATTTTACACATCTGAACGTATGAAAAATAAATTCAATATTGTTCAACGAAACCATGTTGTAACCATGTGAAAAATCAATTCTATTTATATAATATGATTATATACATGTATATAAATCAGAGATGCACCAATCCTAAATTTCTACACCAATGTCGATAGCTGATTATTCAGAGTGATATCTGCCGATTCATAAGATTAAATGAATATTTCTTAACTTTCTGATTTTTAGTAATTCATATAATGACTATTAATATTGAACATCAAACTGGTGATGTTTCTTAACATTTTCTTAATACAGAGCACAAATTCTTTGTATTTTCTGTCTGATACTGATACTGATAATTGACCGATATATCGGTGCATATATAATATATGTCTGAGTGTTTCAATTATAAGAGATGTAACAATATCAAAATATCACTGCACGATAATGCCTATGTATAAAGTCCACAGTACGATATTTATTGAAATATTTAAAATGACAAATGATGACTTGGAAACGTGCCATAAGCATCCCCTTTTCTTTATCCTCTAATCATAACTGTTGCTTAGAGATGGGTCAAATGACCTTTTATAAAATAAAATAATTGCACCAGATGGACCTTGCCAAAGGTTACATCTATTATTTTTTCTAACATTCTCTATGTTAGGCCCGGAAGACCTGTCGTTTCATACAGTCATGTGACCACGATAATATTGAGACAATTTTGCTATTGCGATAACACTATATCGATAATATTGTTACATCCTAATATCCACACACATACCTACGTATACATATATACAGTATGTATATCTAATATAGGGCTGGCAACGTTAAGGCGTTAATGCATGCGCTTAATTTTTCAGATTAACGTGTTAAAAATATTTAACGCCATTAACGCAACATCCGTTTTTCTGTCATCATTGAGCGTTAAATTATATAATCACGCTCTTATTCATATAAAGGTCTTTAAACTATTTAGGCGCGATTTGAAATGGTTGTATTGACATTGTCCAGTATAGATTGACAGCTTTTGGCTGTGGAACAACTTTTGGCTCAACGCAACGCGACAGCGGTCCCGTCAGAATCTGTCAGACAGCGCACCAGTATTAACTTCTCTCTCGTGCTTGAATGAACAAAACACACAAGATTATGCCAGAAAGCACATTTTGTCTAGTATTTTCACAAGCACAGTCTTCAACGCGTTAAATAAAGTCTTAAATGAATGCAAAGAGTAGTGAAAATAGGAAGCGCATTTTAGACCTGCTAAGGCCCGATTCACATTTTGCGTCTAAAACCGCGCGGAAAACGCGAGCCGCGCCTCTTTCTCTCTTCAAATGACCCGCATCACTCCGAAAAGTTGAGCTATTTCCATCTCGATGCGGCGCCTAGAAAAATGTGCGCGACGCGATCAACATTTAAAATAACGAATATGCGCGCGGAAAAGACGCGACATGTGAATAGGGCCTAAGAGCGGCAGCTCTTAAAGGGGCCGCGTTCTTAAACGTGCTGCTGTGACTCTTGTCATTAATGTGAATCAGAGAACAAAAGAAAAGAAGAAATCAATGTGATTTTGTAGCTTTAATGAGGATTCTTCTGTATTTCATGTGTTTAGCAGGAAAAAATTTAAAGTGTTTCCTTCTCTCTGTATATATGTAATAAGGAACACTTATTATAATGGGTTTGATTAGTAGTTTGTTTCTTAATAAAGACATCTTTGCAAAGCCAACAATATTAGAATGTTGACTTTCATTCATAAAATTATGTTGTTAAAGAAATGTGTTGTTTCTACATTAAATTGGAGATAAAATGTGAAATTATTAGAACGTAAAACTATATTTAAAAACATAAAAGCTGTGTGTGATTAGTTAGGTAATTTTTTTAATCGATTGACAACACTAAAATAAACATGTTAAACAAAATAAATGGTGTATGTTTAATTTCATTATACGTGTGCGATTAATCATTGAGCTATTAACAGCCCAAATATCTAACCAATAAAAGGTATTAAAAAGTGCTTTGACAACACAGTATGTAATCATTTAAAATGACTTAAAAGGTGTTTTTCCATTTCCTGAAAAACGGCGAATCTGGACATACAAGGTTTCAGAAGGACAGTGACTATATATACAGATATACAGTATAACACAGTATATAAAATTGTCATCTGTAGAGATATAATTGTCTGTGGAAGAAGATTTTTGTGAATGATGAATGAACTGCAGGTAAGCGAAACGCCGATAAAAGTCGATAAATCCAGGGTGATGTCAAAAGGGACCAAATAGTCCGAAGAAAAAATAAGACCAGTCTAAAGGTGGAAATCATTAACAGCCCATATTCTTTCTCCATGGCAACGGGGGTGGAAAGTGATGACCTCATCTCTTTGGCTGCTGTGAAACAGCTGATCTGGAAGCAGTGGAAGCACTGGGACATGCGAGACAGAGAAACTCATTAGCCCTCAGCTCTTGTCTAAAGTCACTGTCCAATTGAATTGTCTGGTGTGTCTGCTTTCAGCAAACGCAGGTTGAATTCAAGCCACCTTCACTGTTCAACCGCCGCTCGCTGAACACATCAAGGACCGAGGGTGCTTTGACTTAATGGATTTTTGTGCTTTGTTCATCTCAAGGTGGCCATCAGGCGAGGTGAAGTTTCAGCATGTTTTAATGTCTAATGTTCATCCTGTTGGAAAAGTGAAACAGCAGCAGAACGGCTAATGTTATTTCCCTTAAACCCTCAAATGAGTCTCTGCAGCCATACATGCCCTATGCTGAAGACACGTCATCTGTTTTATTGCCTTTAAAACAATGTAATATAATTACAGTGAATTGCTTTGCTACAGACAGTGCCATCATCCCTGCAAATGCACAGATCGTGTTATACCATATTGAATCTCACCGAGCGGTCAACGCTAGCATGGTCCCTTTAACACCTGCTGGTTGGTGGCGTAACCACACCATCTGGTTCCAAAAGGCATTTTCTGCTTTGAGAGCATGAAAGCTATGATACATAGCAACAACATAAAAATGGCAAACTCCTAATAGATGCAAATATTGTCAACGGGTGGGATGACTTTCTTTAGGGGTAGTTCACCCAGAAATAAAAATTCTGTCCTAATTTATTCATTCTCATGTCATTCACAACCTGTATATGATATATGATGGTATAGGTATATGTATATCATATCTTTCTTCTGTGGAACACAAAAAAAATATTTTGTCTCTGTGGTTTTGTGCCCGTAAAAAGAGGGCAAGTGTTGTTTAAAATGGGGCTGTTCAATGATTAATCGCATCCAAAATAAGTTTGTGTTTAATATATGTCTGTGCACTGTGCATATGTATTTTGTATTTATAAACACATACACATATACCTGTATATTTAGTCAATATCGGCATGTATATATTTTGGTTTATATGACATTTAAATAAATATGTAAACATTTATTCATTTACATTTCACATTTTTACATATATGTACTGTATGTGTATGTGTTTTTAAATACAAAATGAATATGCACAGTGCACCATGTAAACAGATTGTGTAAACACAAACTTTTATTCTGGATGCAATTAATGGAGATTAATCGTTGAACAGCCCTAGATTAAAATAGTTTCTTTTGTGTTCTGCAGAAAAAATAAAGCCATGCAAGATTTACTACACCTTTTCAGGAATATTGCTTTCACATCATAGCTCAGACCTCCAGTTATTATTGACCTCTAGAGTCTAAAAAGCCCTGGTTAACAGACAATTTTCCATGAGATTGTCTTTTTTAATTCATTTGCTGACTCTTACCAGATGAAATTAAATGGCGTGATGTGAATTAAATAGATTACATGCTATGACCTTCAGAGTGCAGCACTTGACCCTTCACTCAAACTTAATTAATGACCACAGATGGTCGAGCCGCCACTGTACCGGCAGAGCTGCCACGATCACATGTTCTTGTCATAACAGTGAGTAATGTTACGTAACATCATCATCACCTGTTTAGATCAACGATGAACTCAAGGTAATCTTCACGTGTGTTCTGAATTGAACCTTTTTAAGAACGCTTTCCGTTAAGACGCTGCAGTAAATGCATTCAGCTTGTTCTTCGGAGAATTGTAGCCCGGTTTTAGGACACCAATTGATGAATGTCTGAGCGTTGCGCTGCTCATCGGGATCCGAGACAAGGGGCCAGTGGGGCCAGTTCTTTCTGTCCCTGTAGACGACCTGCGCACTTATCTTTTTAGCTACAGCATCGACTTTCTTCCTCTCCTAGCTCTGCTTTTTGTTCACTATCTCCCTCTCTCAGTTATATGTATAGGATGGCTTTTACGTAAGCTGCATTCAGAATACTTGAACCATGTGCTTTGGTGTGAATCTGTTGCATCTTATATATGAAATCATTCGAAGTTAGACAGATTTTATAAATCAATATCACACAGCCAAGAGAGATTCTACTGAATATCAAAACAGCGTGTTTATCCTCACGTGCAAAACGTGAGGGCATGGTATAATAAAAGGTCCGTGGTGTATTTTGAGCTGAAACTTCACAGACACATTCTGTGGACTGTGGGCTGAAATACGGGTCTTAAATCACCTTCTGTATGTTTACTGTACAACGAATAGCAACTACATTAAAACGTGACCTGATGGGTTATCTTTTGCAAAAACTGATGAACCAAGAACATCACCAAGTCTTATGCATTATTTAGCACAATATTCCTTTGCTCGCTGCTTCTGCTGTTCTTGCCTCTCTCTCTCTCTCTCTCTCTCTCTCACTTCACCTGGGATTCGTAAGGGTGCTAAAGTGTTGGTGTGCATACCTCTGCAGCAGCCCGGAGCAACACCTCTCTGCCGACTGATAATGGCTTTTCAGAAAACAGAGCATCTGCTTGCTGCTATTTTTACCTGTTTGACTCCCTCTCCTGTACTGTCTACGTGGGGGGGGGGTCGGGGGGGTTGGGGGTTCCAGTTATCTCGAAGATATACAAAGACACCACCGAAGATCCAAAAACCTTATCAATTCGGGAATTCTCCAGTACCATCATCACCTAAAAGGTTCAGCCCGAGGACTCGTAATCCCATCTTTGAGTAATCGGCATTGATGTCCCGGCGCCTCTTTAATCGGAGAGTGCCGATCATACCTAAACTTACTGAAGCAATTTAGTTTATTCTTACTTTCATCTAATTAGGATTTTTTTCTGGAGTTGAAGGAATATCAAAAAAAGTATTAGATGAGAGAGGGAAACGATATAATTCTTTCTGTTGAAGATCAAGAATCTGCATAACACCTGTGCCCAAAGGTATTTAGATGTCTAATTATCATATGATGGATGTTCATGATGCGGGTTGCTCTTATCCTGCGTGCTCTCATAAGAATCCCACTCATTCATAACTCAGCAGCTGAATCCAAGATGACTGGTTTTTTTGATGGATACTATTTCAGGATCACGAAGGAAGAAATTATTTAAGAACTTACATCACAAGGGAAGAGCATGGGGAACTTCAAAGATGTTTGAACATTGTGGAACATTGTGCATTCTGTCAAAGAGAGAAAGACAATGGAATATTAAATTAAATTAAATTGTTCAGGAGAAACAGTTTGATGGCAGACAATGATTCATTGTGAAATAAACTGATATGATCATTCTGAAAAAAGCATCACTTATTTGACTATGGAAAATAAAGCTTTAAAAATATTTAAAGAATGCTTTAGGAGAGACTTCGCACAAGTATTTCAACCACCAAGTATTGACATTTGTGATATCAGTATGATGACAACTTAGATTTACTTAAAGTGATAGTTCACCCAAAAATGAAAAATGTGTCATCATTTACTCACCCTCAGATTGTTCCAAACCTGTAGAAACTTCTTTGTTGTGCTAAACACAACGTAAGATATTTGGAAGAATGTCAGATGTCGTCCCCCATTCTACTGCCATAGTAGGGAAAATAAATACTATGGGGGTCATAGTACGAGATCTGCTCGGTTACTGACATTCTTCCAAATATCTTCCTTTGTGTTAAGCAGAACAAAGATAATTATAGAGGTTTGGAACAATTTGTGGGTGAATAAATGATGACAGAATTTAAAGTTTTGGGTGAACTATCCCTTTAAGAAGCAAATGCATAGAATGTGACGTTTTGTTTTCAGAAAACCTATTTTCATGCTTATCTATATCTGTGTCATGAATCTATTTTTTCATACCAAAATGTCAAATTGCTTTTTCTAGCTTAAAGCAAAGACTCAACAAAATTCAGGTTTATGCTTGCCAAAGGGCAATTCAAGATTTCAACATTTATTGAAAATCTTGTTTTATTGATATTTTGACATTTCTCCAGTAAAACATAAAGGCAAAGGTAGAGTATAAAATATTTTCCGAATCAGCAAAACATGTATTTCAGTCACTGAAAAGCTGGACTAAATAAAAAATGTATGCTAAACATTTTTCATGGGATTAAGTACTCTACCCAACCATATTACACATTGACTGATTACATGAAAACACCTCAACAGCCAAAGCTTTTTAAAGTTCCAGAGGAAAATGCAGTTGTTCAGATTGGATTAAATGCTACATGGCTTCCATTTGAGTTTATGATGTTCAAAACATTTAACTACAAGCTTTGTTCTCTCTATATAAAGCTCTTATACAGTTAGAGCTCTGTGTTTCAGGGTATTGCATAAGCATTCTTGTAGCACAGAAATCACGGAGAGATACTGACCTGACTTACAAGAGGCCTTACGTAATGAGCTTCCACCGTGACGTGAAATAACAGGTATCTTCTTCCAAAAGTAATAATCTAGTTACATCACTTTGAACATTTATGAATTTGTATATTATTGGTAAATATAAATAAATACATGTAAATATTTCCTAAATATGTATACTTGTGTATGTGTTTGTATTTATAAATACAAAATGAATATGCACAGTACATAGACATATGTTATGTAGACACAAACCTTTATTCTGGATGCGATTAATCACGATTAATCGTTTGACAGCCCTATACTATTCAGAACAAATTGTTATATGAAATATATTTAAAAGCCTTTTGCTGTAAAAATTTTGAGCACACTCGCGTTCCCCAGAGAATATTTTGCCTTCTCTTGCAAACAATTTGTTCCGCTGCATGAGAATAATCTGAATTTACAGAATACTCATTATAAATAATCGTAATTTTTTTTATATATGAATATATATTTTGAGCAAAATAGTCATGATTATCATTTAAACACTAAACATGTAGTCCTACTAAAAAGACTGTCAACATAACATTGTATGGCGCAAGTTACGCCTTACATAGTTAAACTTAAAAGTAAAGTGAAAAGTGAAAAAAGTCATATTTTTAGTCATTTCATTTCTTTTACAGTTTTGCTATCATATTAATACATTTTCCGACTGTTGTTGTAAGTGCAGCGCTGTTGCACCGACCGCTGAGCAGTGAGCACTTAGCAACACTCTTTCCCTGAGGGACTTCTCGTCCTGTTTGCTCATCTCACCGATCAATACAGTACTCTCTTCTCAGGATAAAGATAGTTCAGCGGATTGAAATACAACTGTGATGTGCTGTCAGCTCGACGGCTGGCTCATATTGCGATTTAGATGCACATTATGTTTGCACCTATAGCAACACAGTGGATAAAACCTCTGCAGAATGTTTTCTTTTCACACAATATTATATTTCTGGCGGGTCTATAAAGTCCCTAAAATTCTTTACTTGTTTTGTCATCTAAATCTTATTTTCACTTCCATTTGTTTTTGAAATCCAATTTCATCAAACTGTTGTTTTCTGTCTCAACAGAAATTGCCGTGTTCAATTACCTACCCAGAGCTCTCACGATCCCGGCGCTAATCTATCTGACCTACACATGACTTTGTGTTTTCCTCTTTTGGAAATGTAATTTGGGGACGAGGCATTTTGTCATTGGCACAACCCGTCTGTGTCAGACACTCTGATCCCGCTGTCTAGA
This sequence comes from Triplophysa rosa, assembly GCF_024868665.1. Lineage (NCBI taxonomy): Eukaryota > Metazoa > Chordata > Actinopteri > Cypriniformes > Nemacheilidae > Triplophysa > Triplophysa rosa. The sequence goes on from NC_079891.1 coordinate 3,539,670, forward strand.
AGAGTGAAAGGTGAAAAGAGCGACAGAGATATATAGAGACAGAGAGAGAGGGAGAGCTGAAGTGTCCAAGGTGGTAATTCCCCTGTTATCCTTCAGCATTAGTGTTGAGCTCTCACAGAGAATGTGGTAATGTCTCAGGACATCCTGTGGCACGTCGCATCTGTGCAACAGACTGCGATGTTCGACTGACAGACGCGTCCGTTCAGTGTGTGGTTCGAAAATATTTTAACAGGAAATTCAGATAAAGATGTGTTAAACTGTGAACATGAATTGTTCAATACTGAATTCATTTTGTTGATGTTGTTGGGTGACCAGGGCTTGTGATGGGGTTCTGAATCACATATCCCATGATGTAAATGCATGTCTTTTATTTGAGTTTTTTATATATCTAGTTGAAACTGTTACATTAGAATAACCTTTTTGAATTCCGATATCATCATAATGTGTTTCATAGCTGTTGGGCACAATAAAACCACACCGGCATACTTTCCGTTGAAGAGATTCACCCAAAAATGAAAATTCACCATTTACTCACCCTCATGTCATTCTCAACCTGTATGGCTTTCTTTCTTCGGCAGAACACAAAAGAAGATATTTTGAAGAACGTCGGTAACAATATTGGCCCCCATTGACTTCCATTGTATGAACACCAAACCACTGAGACATTTCTCAAACAATCTTCTTTTGTAGTTTACAGAAGAACGAGGCATATACTAGTTTGGAATGTCAGAAGGGTGAGAAAATAATGAAAGGAGTTTTATTTTGGGGCAAACTATACCTTTAATTGTCATTTATGTAATTTAGTGTATTTTGTATGTCAGTTCAGAGCAGCCTGGCCCATTTTTTGTTGGAACAAGTCACACAATTCATTCATTGTTTAGTGTTTCATAATTGTTTTACAGTTTTCATTTGACCGAACGGCCTATAAATACATCATGTTGAACAGCAGTATGCCAACTTATGCCCTCTTCTGGGGCATGTTGTCTAGAAAGAAAATGTATGCAATTCATTTAAGTGATTTCTGTACAGTTCCTCTTTTAAAAGCAAAAATACATATTCATTCACTTTTTGTTATTTTAATGAAGTTATACGTTTTCGAAAGTCATCACACCCCAGCTCCAAAAATAAGCTTTTTATCTTCCCACCTTGGTGACGTTTTAAGCAGACAGTTCTTGGTGCTGTTAGAGTCATCAAGGTGGGAAGATACACATTTTTTATTTTAAGAGCTGATTTTTGCCAACTTTTTCTTTAAAGCTGCTTTCTTTTTTACTCAAAGCGTGGTCTCCATTGGATGTTTTAATAAATACATTTATATTTATGTATATACACAACATTGTTTAAATCCACCGTTTATTGACATAGTGACTCAAAAAACATGCTTGCAAATGAGGACACAACACAGTGAAAATATTTTGAATGTGACCCTCCGTGTTCGTGTTTATAGTTTTTCATGGCTAGTGTACCTTTATTCTGAGGTTTGTGTCCTTAGCTTTTGTCAATTGCAATTATCCAAAGCAAATATCCATTTTTAATTCATTAGAGACAATGAAGAAGCAAATTATATCTAATTTCTTTCTCATCAAACCGATTCTCCCGCTTTATCCATTCTATTTAAGTGTACCCGAATGTTCCCGAATGAAAAGCTAATTGGAGATATTCCACCAAAACCTTCCTTCTTTCTTTTTAGGTGTATTCGACTTCGATCTGTAAAACACCTTTTTTCTACCTGCGAGTTTGTTTCTGAAGCTGGTGGTTATTCATACCATCTTCGTACCTCCTTCGTGGTTGTCTTGGCATGCTTGTCAGACAGCGAGCGGTGTGAGTAAATCTCACGCTGGGTTTCTATTTCTGCGTGTTTCTTCACTCGGTTTGTCTGGGGTGGATGGGATTGCGTTGGGAAGAACGGAGCATTTGCGCTCACTGCTGCAATAAAGCAAATGTCTGCACGAGGCTTCAGGGGCTCAACTGTGCATAGAGGACAAGCTGACAGTTCCATCTGCCTCACAATTTCTCCACAGATGTCCACACACACACTGGCGCAGACACACACAGAGCTATTTCGTTCGTACCATCACTCATCACGTTTCTTTCTGGCTTTGGCATCAGTTTCTGGCAGTGTCATTCAGGCCGGCAGCAAAGAGACAGACAGGTCTGATGGAAAACCCGAGCCATTTGTTCAACAAACCGCTGAATGTTTGAAAAGGCTAGCTTGAATTGAATGAGCTTAAAGGGATAGTTCACACAAAAAATGACAAATCTGTCATCATTTACTCGGCATCAAGTTGCTTTATTCTTGCTCGGAACAAGCAAGGAGGGAGTTGAATGCACCGGTTATTTTTTCCGTACAATGAAAGCAAATGGTGACCATATCCATTTAGGGTTCCCACTGTCTTTCACTGTATAGAAGAAAAGCAACGTGAACATTCTTTTTCATTCCTCTTTTTATTCTACGCAATAAGAAACCAAGCACTCATTTGGAATAACAAAAGTGTCTATTTAAAGGAACAGTTCACCAATTATTATTCATCCTCATGTCATTCAGAACCTGTATATGACTCTTGATATGTATGTGATATTTTGAGAAATGTCTTTTCGTGAGAAGCGTTTTTTTGTCCGTACAATGGAAGTCAATGGACGCCCATCTTTTGGGTTCGGCAAACAGGTTCGGAATGACATGAGGGCAAGGAAATGACAGAAGAATTTTCATTTTTTGGGTGAACTGTCCCTTTAAATGAAAGTAGAGTTGCTGTTGGTTTAATGAGAACCGAAAGGGTGAGATGTCCTTTGCTGGTTGAAGATCAGGCGAGTGGGTGAGCTGGGACACACGTCGGAGGAAACAAGGGCCACATGGCGTTCACGCTGCGCCTGGTTTCGCTCAGCATGCTGCTGCACAGACGCCCTGACAGGTGCCTCCACGCAAGGTTAACAAGATGCAGAATTATGAACCTAAAGAACGGTCTGTCTATCTGCGCGGCACGGTACCGTAGCAGAGCTCTCCTGGGATTTCAGACAGCACTGCAGGCTCTGCAGAAACAGCACTACCATCCACGTCAATTTTGAGCGGATTGCAGCGTCAGATGGAGATTGCAGTCGGGTGTGTGCGTGCGTGCGTGCGTGCGTGCGTGCGTGCGTGTGTGTGTGTGTGTGTGTGTGTGTGTGTGTGTGTGAAAACGGAAAGGTGTGTTCGCAGCCGAGAGGAGACAAATAGCACAGCGCCTCTCATTTGTTGTTTTTCATTTTCAATCATCATGGTGGATTCTTTTGTCGTGTGAAGGACAGAACAAAGCTAGTCTCACACTAACTGTCAAGTCAAATGTACAGGTCATGTTTCACTCCATAAAAAAATAAGTTGTTTTTGTGCACTTTTTCCTTCCAAATTCTTTCTCCTGAAAAGTGTTCAATAGCTCATTTGGTAAAGCCTTGTGTTAGCAACGGAAAGGTGTTCATCTCCCAGGGAACACATATTGATAAAATATATAGACCTTGAATGCACTTTCAGTCGATTTGGATAATAGCACCTGGCAGATTTGTGGTTCAGGGATGCTAAAGATAATAAAGTTTTAGTTTTACGGTATTGTTTTCGTGTTATACAGCGAAAAAATGATACTGCATGTATTATAGTAATGAGGTTCATCCTTTAAATTAAACAAGAATCTGGGAAGGGTACCATTTTTGTTTTCAAAATAATAATGAAATATGTGTCTTATGAATGTGTTTTCTTATGTGAAAGATAAAAGTGGTCTCTTAATTCTCTTTATTTATGATTCCTAGGTGGAACATCCTGACATTTTATGATCGGTTTCGTGAGATTTACTCGCAAAGAAAAATGAAGGCTCTGTGACCCCTCAGCATTGCAAACTCAAGCCAATCATTTCTTTAGCTCACAATGCAAATGAGTTTTATTTCAATTCTCCGCAAAGTTCTCTTAAAATGATTAGTGGTGGACCTGAGAAACATGCTTTCCAAATGGTTTTCGTGACATGTTGAAACCGAATGTTCCATCAAGTTATTAATTCAATATTGAAACAGGAAATATGATTTCTGCCTCCTTTGGTCAGCCATTGTGTGAAATTACTCTAATGCGCTCCATCTCATTGTCGTTTCCTCTCAGCTTCTAAGAGCGGAATGATGTCATTTACATCTCATTGTCCTGAGAAGGAAAAGAAAGTCTAGAATGTCACGCTTTTCAATTTGAAAGTGAATGGGTTTTTTTTTCATAGTAGGCTAAATTAAAGGCAGCCACACCAATGACTTCAGGTCTGCCACAGTCTGAATGAGGAAAATTGCTGAGCCTCCCAAGAGTACCATGTACTCTCTAAAACGGCCAGAAACATCATTATTTCACTCTTTTCCTCCACTGTAGGTCGACTAGCTATATCATACCTCAAAGAGTGAAAAGAAATGCAAATGGCCATGGGAGGAAAGTGTGAAAGCTGCAAATTACAGTCTTGTTGTTTAATTAGACAATTTATGCAAAATCATTCATAATGAAAATGATTCAGGATATAATATAACACTTTTTTTTTAAACACAGACGGAGATTGTGTAGGATCCGCAGATGAGTAGATGACTTCAAAGTATGGATCAGACACATCTGATGCTAAAACCCATAAAACGCCAAAATCTCCTCCTGCGAGGATCTTTTGTCACTAAAGGGATATCTTCTTTCTGAGCCGCGAAGGGAAATCAAAACAAACTTCCAGCCCAGTGGAAGAAGATTAGAAAGGGGGCAAATTAGCATTTTATATAACGTTATCAATTGCCAGTAAGAGCGCTTTATGAGGACACATACCCATCATTGCTGTAGCTCAAGATTTCTTAGTTTAGGTTCAATAGTCTCCTAGCAACCACTGTGTCGGAAAAAAATGTTGAGTTGAGAAAAACAAGATGTATTATGGCCTAGTTTCACGCGTTTGCTCGAAAAGAAAGAGGTGGAGGATTTAATGACCCTTGTTGAGAGTGGAGGCTGTTATAGCCAACACATGCAAATGAGAGCTAAAACTTGTATTTCGTTTGCTTGTTATAATAGAGAAAAGTATGGAACGATGTCTTATTTTTTAGATATGATGTTAGTCCTTAAAAAAGGAAACATTGTGCAAAACACATTTTAGTCTTCACAAAGAAGCAATTTGTATGGCCATCAGTCGCAGCCTCCATGTACCAATTAACTCAACACATTGCAAATAGACTCAACATTTATTCACAATTGCTTTGGCAAAGCCCTGATTTCACAAAGCATATTTTAAATAGGAGCTGATTAGGAGCGTGTGTGCATTTGTTTAAAAAAAAGACCTATTCACAGCTACATAATGAATAATGACAGAGCTGTTAGCGCTTTGTCCACTCCAATCAGGAGCGAGAGCTCGTTACAAAAGTACAGAAACACCGCCCTCTGGTGGACGGTAAGTGCATGACAAACGAATGCAGCGCTATGTTAGGCAGATTGTCTGACAGATTTCTTACATTTCATTGGAGAACCTAAACCGACATGTGACTAAAATATTTATTTCTTTTGATTAGTAAAACGTCATGCCTTTATGTATTAAAAAACAGAAACCATGACAGTAATTCTAACGGATGTGATGGTTAAAATGGAAAATGTACAGTAGGCCTATATATAATGGTCTTTGTGGGTCTGGTGGCATGTTGTATGAACCAATAGAACGCCATCAAATAATACTAATGGTTTTAGTTGTAAACATCTGATGGTTCATAATGGAATTTGTAACAGAACCTATTAGATTTTGTAGTTGTGTTATCAGCATGGTGAAAATCTTATACTACATTAAAACACCTATAAACAAATCCTAATTAAATTGTACAGTATATACATTTGATTCTTCATCACTCACACTCCCCTGAGGGTAAAACTGTCTGTGCTCGCCATCCACCATACTCTCCTCCTGATGCTCATACTCAGTCTCTTCTCTCCAGCACATCTCCTCACTCTGGTATCCTTCCAGATCCTCAGCGTTAGCGTGACTGAGAGCCAAGCTCAGGATCTCTTTCTTCTCTTTGTAGAAGCGGAGCTCCCTGCCGGCTCGCCGGGCCTCCCCGAGCTCCTTCATGGCCAGCTGCAGCTCCTGAGAGAGCAGACCGGGAGACTGACGCTCCTTCTGCAACCAGTCCAGAGCCATGTGACTGCGTGTGAGCTCGTTCAGACGCTGCTGTGAATAATAGAGGATCACCTCCTGTTGAAGACACAAGAAATCAAGAGAACTTTAAGGTGTTGTTCAGTTTTATTTGCAAGTAATACAGTATCTCTTATTATAAGGGATGTGATGTAATAAGTCCGTAAACCTATATGTGTGTAACCAAAACTTGAATGAATGATGATCAAATTGTGCATGTAGATTTTAACTTTTCAATAGACAGATACTGGAAAAAGTTGAAAATGAAAAAAGACAGAATATTCAGTTATTGAATATAGACACTTTGGACCACCACCCAAAAGCAAAACACATTTGAAAATGCTGTAGTATTGTATTTACTATAGTAAACTAAAGTGTACTGTAGTATGTTAAAATGCACTTTGTTTATTTATAACTTCACATAGTATTCTGTAACATTAACTATAATGAATACAGTACTGTAATATAGTTATTTTTTACTATAATACAAACACTAGCATCTAGGAATTTTACTACAGTTTACTGAAGTAAATATTAAAGTATGCCACAGTATTTATTCTTACCTGTCGGCTACATCTCATCTCCCGAAAAGCCTTCAGAGACCCATTCCAGTGCAAAAGCTGAAAAACTGTCATTATTTCCTTGACCAAAAAAGAGAGAGACGAGTTAATTTTGTCACATTTTAGTCACTTGACGTTCATTAAAACCGAGAGATCAACAGTTTGTGTAGATGTGTATAAATGTGTAAATGAATTGTGAAATGATCACGTCCATGGTTATTTTTAGGCTTGACGCTGTGGTCATTTAACACAAGTGCTAGTTCTAAACAGATGTTTTGTTGCTTTACAGTTTCTCCTTCACGTCAGGCTGATGTCATACAGAGGATTCGTGCAGACGGTGTGAAAAACAGCCTCAGCGCGAGTAAAGTGAGTAACTGACTCATTTTAAGATCTCTTTTTGGTTACATGCATTTGCTCCAGGAATCATTCATACCACAAAGGTGCAATGCCATAGAAGAACCATTTTTGGTGACCCAAGTATACCATTTACTCAAATGTTTTTATAAGAACCATTTCTTTCTTACTTTTGCAAAAAAAAAAAACTTTTTGTGCAACAGAAGGTTCTCAACAAAAGGTTCTCTGGATGTTAAAGGTCCTTTGTGGAACCATTCAGCCAAAAATTGTTCTTTTATGGCATCATTTAGCACTTTATATAGGCTATACATTTTGCTCAATTCAGAAAAACTTTGCCCTTCCAAAACAATAAAAAAGTATGCTAGTAAACTGAATCAAATTTAAATGAAGTGTACCAAAGATCAAGCATATAGTGTTAGTATACTACTTGGGATTAGACTGGCCTGCTTTTTATAAAAGTGTGATTTAATGTGTACTTCAAGTTAACAGTATAAACTTTAAGAACACAGCTGGTTCGCAGCTACACTCTAAAATGGTTGGTTATTTTTAACCCAGCATTGGATCAAAAAGGGAAAAACCGAACTGTTCGGAAAATGTTTCTATTTGACCCAACAACCCAGCATTTTGGGTTAAAGCAACACAGTTCATTTATAACCCAGCATTTTTTTGGACTGTACATAAAAAGTAGACTGAAAGTATTTTTTCTTATTTTTAAGCTAAAAGGACACTTGAATAAACATATTTTTCATAAAGGTCGAATGAAGCACAAACATCAATGTGACTATAAGAAATATATGACATCACATTTAAAAAACCTAAATGCTGAAAATCTCAGACGGTTTCTTCCTGCTGAAAAAACCTGCTGTTCACCAGCAAAGTGAAGTTTATACAGCTGGTCCCCAGCATGGGATGCTGTTGTATTAGTCTCCTCGTCAGGTTTCTTAACCAAGATTTCTTTGGTCAACAAGCTTCAACAGCTACGTTTCGCTATCGTACAAAGGCCATACCACCGTAAACCTGCTTGAACCTGCGTTCAAAAGAATGAATGCCGGTCTAAGCCGGTCTTTTCATCAGGGTTGCATAAAGACTTTTCTCAACCTGAAATTCCAGCATGGTTCTCCCGGTGTTCAACTCCAGCATGAGGCAATAGGCTCCTACACTGGTACCAGGGTCAGAGGCGTCCGCGATGTTACCCTGCCAAACACAAGACGCGTCATTACTCAAGCCGGCCAGACACAAATACAGAGGGTGGTCTGGGTTTCATTAGACACCCCTTTGCTTTGTTTTTCAGTCAGGGAATCTTGTCTTTATTGTTGGAGGAGAAAACGCCAAGACTGAGGAGGATAAATGACATGAGAGTGAAGCGAGACCACACATGCACACCTACACATGCACACCCACATTCCCACAAACTGTGAAAATCTTGGCAGCGAGGTTTAGGGTGAAGGAGGGCGACATTCGTTTTCTCTTTCAAGGTTTTATTTTTGGTACAAAGCCAATTTATCATTCAAATAGCTTCTTGGCTCTGTATTTATGGTCAAGGTAAAGCATGTGTGATGAAGCCAAAGTATGGACATGTATCTGTAGTGGGTGGCCTATTTCAATAACTTCCATCCTTTAAAATCGAATGAGTGTGAAATTCAACAATTTGTTAATACAGATCAATATAATAATACTCACGCTGGTGGTGCTGACTGCCTCCTTCACACTGCGTGATATGAAGTCGGGAGAGATACGACGACAGGGCAACTCATTAAACGTGGAGTTCATCAGGGCGATACGAGCTGCATCACGTCTGGCCTCTGCTTTACTGTAACAATACTGCGAGAGAGAGAGAGGCTATCCATTTCTCGTAATCATGAAATGTTGATAAAATAATCATGAAATATGATGAGCTGCGCTGATTGGATAATCATTAGGAATTTTTCATGATAGCATAAACACTCTGATTATGCGTGACGTTAAATAAATTCTCAAAAGCGAGTCACATCAAACCACGTCATGGGATTATGTCTATGCTACCTAAACACGACCAGAGAAAGATAGAGGTTAACAGCGCCAAGAATCATTTCTGAATTGGTAATATTTATGAAAACCCTTAATGTGTAATACAATTAATATATGTGCAGACATGCTGGAATGAAAACAGTTATAGGAGCAAAGCAGTTAAAACACAAAAGAGCGCTGACTTTGATCTGATCAATTTTTCGCTATTTGAGATACACTGTGGATTAAATATTCAGTGTCATTGTGTGTCTGTGTTTTACAAAAACTGATCAAAAATTTTTATCGTTTTAAAGAGTGATGACTTTTCAGCTTATTAAATATTAAAGCATGTTGTCACGGAAAGTCAACATGTGTTGCAATAACTATACAGATTTTTATTGCGTGGCTTTGCATGTACAGTGGTCAAGAGTGATGCTTATATTTGGGCATTTTCGTCCATTATTTGGTTTTAAAGTCCCATCAGGTTAGATAACTATACTGTAAAACATCAAAAGATGAGGAGTAAGGTATGGAGAAAATACTGAACTTGATTGAAGTATTTATTTGAGAAAAATTGTTTGGTAAAGTTTATTTAGAATATGACATTTATTCTAATTTATAAACAATAAAAAAAGCTGACAGGAAATAAACCAAAAAATAAAATATTTTGTTCATCATTCTCCTGCGGGTCTTTGCTGTGTTGTGTGTAATCTTTTGTCAGTTTTGTCTGTCATTTTTTGTCAGCGTCAGTTTACAATCCAAACACAACTACACAACACACATAAAACATTGTATTACATTGTTAATAATATGTTTGAATAAAGAGTCAAATTTTCAACGTTGGACATTACTTTTGGCCACTACTGTATTTTTTTAGCTTACGTTTTTTTTTCACAATTTTAATGGAAACAACTTTTTTTTCAAGTTAACAACTTGTTCATCTCAGGCAATTATATTACATTCCATAATTAAGAGTTTATTTTTCAAATAGTACAACTTTCCAGAATTACCAGATGTATATGAGCGTTTGTGTGTCACAACTCAATAATGTTTTTCACATTTTCATTGCATTTAAAGGGGCTTAATTTGTACTAGAAAGAAACTTTTGAAAAATAAAAATTGAATTACATTCAATTAATTTCAGAATGTTTTGAAATTACCTTAAAGTTTCCAAAGCAGCTACCTCCTGGTAAAGTGACGTAGCATATGTATGGATGGCTGGGTGAGGGGGTGGACTCATAGACCACCAAATTTTCTGTGTCCATCATCACATCTTTCACTTGTTTCTGCTCCCAGAACTTGTGCAGCATCCCCACAACATTCACTGAGAGGACAAACAGAAGTAATGATTAAAAAAGCCAACAACAGATGGACAAAATGCTTGTTATAGGAATGTGTGAATGCTAAGAGAGATTTTAAAAAGCCAAATGACTCTCATCTCTCAACACTATAACTATATTAAACGGTGATTTATCCATTGCAGTAACTTGTTAGGTGATTTAGGATGTTGTAAAATTATATCAGGACGGTTTGGTTTTGACACTCTCTGAACTGAATTTTGTTTGATGACCGGGCACAATTTCAATAAACACAGCAGTCAAAAACCTCTCGTGTAACCACTTAGACTCTTAGATGTTATAAACATTGAACCTATATACATTATAGTGTTCTGTGAGGTGTCCAGCTGACAGGATTTTAAGGGGCCACAAGGAATTCTTTACAAGGTTTGTTCACCCATGAGAACGAAAAATAACAGATCAAATCTTTTCTTTCCTCTGGGGAAATTAAATGGAGAGCAAATGGACTTGTTTGCCACTTATTTCTCATGATATATCTGATAGATCTCAACAATGTGTCAAACTGAGATTTGTTAAGTCTACAATCAAAAGTCAATAATAGAGATCTCAATAATATGAGCTCAAGCAATTTTAGAAACATCTGAGACTAAGTTGATACTTAAATGAAACACAACTGAGAACTCCGTCAAATCTCCTGAGTTATGAAAGAGCAACATCTGAGCAATAATATTTTCCTCTGATTATTAAAGTTTATTTGATATTTCTCTGAGAGAAATCACAAAACCACAGTTTTGGTCAACAAATGGTCAATGGCTTGTCTCGCTGAAAGTTCCTTTTTAGTTCAATTGCAGCTATCTTGCATGATCTTTATTTGGTGAGAGATGTCAAAATATGGCCATGAATTCTCAAGGCTGTTTTGTTCTTACTGAGTGTTTGACAGACTGTTTTCCCCCTTTCCCCCTTAAAACAGGTGCTAAAAAGCAATGCCTTAAAAGAACCTTTTTGTCAAAAGTTTTTTCACTTCAAAGAAAGTTTTGTGCAACAGAACGGTTCTGTCAATGCTCTGTTAATGCTCTTTATGTAACCATACAGCCCGACAAAGAATGAATCTTTATTTTTAAGAGTTGTGTTTTACACTCATACATGCTATTTTCTGTTTATTTGTTCTCATTACTTAATGACTTATATTTACTTCATCATCAAGTCATTACCTTTATTCTGGATTTGCTGTTTACCTTCATCTTTCCACTCAAATACCATCATCCACGGTAACATCAGTACTGTATGATGGCTGTCCAAACATCAGCACATGGAACAGATTTAGCAAAAACAAACAGGTGCCCACGGGTCCGTCCCTACAGCTCAGAGCGTGCGGTGTGTTTACAGTGTTTCACACCCACAGTTACGCCGCTGTTTGTGCAGTCTTGATTTAATCACGTTCCTTCAAAAGGGGTCAGCAATAATATTGAGAAAGGGAACCGTAGATATATTTTTGCAGAAATACTATGTATGTGGGTTGTTTTCACAGCGTGAATATTTTGTTTGTTTTAAAGAGTCAGCTGCTGTGAGCAGTGAGCACCACCCTGTCTGAATCTATGTGAGCGCCCACTTTTTTGGCACATGAGTCGTCTTACTTACCAAACAAAACTTTGTGTTTTTATGAGTGAGCTTTGATAGAAACAAATTCACAGCTGAACATTTCTGGACATGTTTTGGAGATGCTGAATTTCTCCTTTTAAAGACATGAAGATCCACAATCTATTAAACACTTTTACTCACAGTCTTTGAAGGTTTTGTCTTCGTCAGACTCCGGTCCCGACATTATCTCCAATTCTGTTCCCAAACGTCCTGTAAACCACGTCCAGATCTTACATGCTCTGAAGAAGTGCAAACTTAATAAACATCACTTAAGCTCCAGAAAGGGTGAGCACGATATCCCCTATCACCCGTCTCCTCTCCAGCCTCGGGAACGATCTATGGAGCCCGTTACGCTCGCCCCGGGGGTTCTCTTCAGTGGCTGGCCCACCTTTTGTCAGGGGTTGAACTAATTAGCTGTGTGGTTGCCGTTGTGCCGCATTCCCTTATATTCACACGGGCACACAGCACATACACACTCTCACAACCTACTGCACACACCCACTCAACTGAGTCCACTAAGCCCCGGCCCAGGAATGCAGCCCCCGTCTCCATTCATTCACAGCATGCCTTAGCCTTCCTTCACAACACAGTTTACGCATGCAGCGGTCGAGTGACTACAGAAACTCACAAGATGGACAGCAGACAAGTTCTGACTGCATAATTGACCACTTTAATGGCAATTTGATCGTAACAGGATTTTGAAATTGTTGGGAATTTATATTCTAAACCAAGGCATGTTTATGCGAAGCAGGTGCAAGCAAAACATGTAGCAGAAGTTAGTCTTTTAAATGATATTTAAGAAACGGCATAAGTATAATTACTATATTACGACTGTCCTTCGGAAACCTCCATCATTTTTTATTTTATTTTTGTCACTGTATATAAAAAGTAAATTAAATTAAATTAAAAAGTGCTTGTCAACTTTGACAACACAATATTTAACCATTAGAGAAGTACAGTGTTTTTTTTCCATTCCCTGAAAAACTGTGAATTTGGACATCTGAGTTTTTGGAAGGACAGCGACGAAAAATAGGCCAAACAGTTGAGGTTGGGAAAGGAAATGATGTGCTGTAAGTGATGCAAAATCCCAAAATATTCACAGTAGAAAATAAATGTATTATATATATATACTGTATGTATATATATATATATTGAAGAGTTGGGTTCGAAAATCACTTTTTTTTATTTTGCATTCCAATTAATATCAATCAACAGTTGGTTTGTTTTGATTTAAGCCATTACTCAAAAATACAGCTAACTAACACAATAAAACATAATAAAAAACATGATTTTTGAACATTTTTAGAAACGGAGTTATCTCATTTATATGTATATAATATATATAAATTGTACAGAAGAAATTAAAAGTGCAACAACTTGCTAATTTTATGTCATGTGATGTATATGTAATGTTCAGCAACGTTGTTGCAAAAATGGCTAGACAAGTAAAATAATTCTAGTACACCAAAAATTACAGAAGGTCTAGTGTCATTTATTTGCAGATGCCACTTCAAAAATTTTGTATTTAAGGGGATTCCATTTTCTGTGGAATACAGAAGAAGATAGTAGTAGTTTTGTATTTATAATGGAAGTCAATGGGGTCCAGTGTTGTTTGGTTACCAACATTTTTCAAAATATCTTTTTTTGTGTTCCGCAGAAAAAAGAAAGTCATGCAGGTGTGAAATGGGTGAGTAGGCTAAATGATGAAAGAATTTTCAGTTTTGGGAAACTATCCCTTTAATGCAAGAATTCATTTAAAAAAAATAATCTTTGGCACGTGATTTATATTTTCATGTTGTACTTATACCCTGTTATTGACCACTTTACTGAACTGTTGTCAAACCCAATTACATGTTTTTAAGAACGTGATATAGCCTCAGGAATGGTTACTATGCTATGAGAAAACATTTCAATGGTGCTCTTCTGAATTGTTTCCTGAACAAATCCAAGTGGTGGATAGCATCCGTCTGAATGCTTCACTCAGTCTGGTGAACTAAAAGCTCACTCTATTCCCTCTTCTACACTTAGCATCCATAAGCCCACTTCCTCTTTGCTCGAAGCTGAATTCACTTTACATCATTGCCTAAACCACATTTTTCACTGAGTCCAATACCCCTTTTTCAACTTTCTTGTGTCTTTCACTCTTGGGAATAAGGCCTCCATTCAGAGTCAAGCTCTATTATGAAACTGCCTTGGGAATAGAGAGAGGTGTTTAGCATAAATGACAATCACGGCATCACAGGACGGAGGTGGGGGGGGTTCGACACCGAGAGAGAGATGGCTTTGGAGCTGAAATTACAAGACATTGAGTGATATACTGTATATGTTTTGATTGATTTATTCCACCCAAAGCCGGCTGGATGTTGTTTTGTGAAACTACTATATTAAAACTGTATAAAGACTATATTAAACAGCGTTTTAAATAATCGTATTTACCCCTAATGATGAATAGTTGTGAGGTTTTCACTGGGATGAAAAGACCACCTGGTGTGGGGAACCACCGAGCTCGCTGAAAAGCTTTAAGCTTGCAGCTGTCAGATCAAAACTAATCAGGGATGTGAAAGTCAATCTGAAAAACAGATTGCGTGGGGTTGAGTCACTTTTTAAAAGTGCGTTTGTATGTTTTCAAAGCCATAAACTTTCCTTTCCTTTATGTGGCTTTCTATGTCTTTCTAAAGATCTGTACAGGAAATAATTAAAAAGATACAAAAGACCATCTCAATGTTGACTCTGAAATTGCACAAAAAACAACACAAGTTCATAGAATTGTGTTTAGTTATTTTCGCATTGTAAAAAACTCATTGGCGGCAAAATAAAAAGAGAGACAATCAGAGATTTAGGTCTATACTACACATCTCTTACATTAAACAATGTTACTTGGAAATCAGCTTTGGGCCGAGCAGAGTTTGGGGCTTTGTTGACATAACCTGCAGCCTTCCTGCATGAAGTGGCCCTTGTTTAAGCCTCCCGCTGTGGGAAATGTAAACGGTGACACATGGAAGCCTGCCTTCTCCTGGCACTGGTTCACGATGGAGGTGCTGGTGGGAATCTCCTGCTAGCTGCTGATCTGAAAACAGATTAGCTGCTTCGCTTGTGACGTATGGAGTTAACCTACATAGCCAGATTCTGTCCCTGGATCAGTGCAAAGTGCAGTTTCTACCCAGGAGTTTATTAAGAATACAAAGGCCAGCTGTGTGTGGCAGGTCTTGTAGCCGTGGCTAGTACACGCAAAATTATGGTGTAGTATACGCAATAAATGGAAAATAATATAAGCATAAAAGTTACTGTTATCATTAAGAATGACTTTCAGGGTTTTTTTGGTAGTCAATTTAATTTTGATCTAATGGCGTTGACCCAGGTGCCTTGGGGGTTGTCTTTGATTTACATTAATTCATTTGCAGACGCTTTTTTCTAAAGTGACTTATAAAAGGCAGAGCATGAACATTTTGTCTGTGAGCTGTGTGATTTGGAAAGCTATAGGCTATTTCGATTTCGATTTTTTTTTAACTTTGCGTATTACAAAAACAATATATTTTCTGATTAAATAATATATGAGTTAAAAATTATTTACTGTCATAAGGAATTCATATGAAAACTCACGCTATAGACAATGCAAAAGTTGTTTGTATTATTTTGAAAAATAAGATGTATTCCCTTTTTATTTTCATTTTTACATTTTATTTTTATGTATTTTATTTGTATTTTCCTTTTTTTTTATATTTAGTTTTTATTGTGATTTTAAATTGCTTTTAAAAGCATTTTTATTGTTACTATTATTTGTATTCATTGTTTTTCTTTTTTCTCTTTGTAAAGCACTTTCAATGAACTTTGTGTATTAAATAAACTTGCCTTGCGCTTTTTATTCATAAACACCTCACCTCCTCCGTTCGCTTTTAAAAGTGAATCTTGCCCTTTCCAATATGGCAGCGACGCTGATACACGATTCAGCAGCCACTTCCTCCGGTCCACTGGGGGCAGTAATGAACGGACAAAAATGCAAAACCCCAAACCTGAGTTATCACTGCCCTCTAGTGTGCTGATCCGAGTATTAAATATTCATCTGATCCCTGCAGCAGAGATTTTGCCGTGTTTTTCTCTCTCGGTGTTCTTTATTCTCATCTCAGCTGTTGGTGGATAGACACATGGAGCGGTGACAGCACACATACACACACAGCTGGTGAGTACACTCTCTTGTTACACACTTTCCCTTTACGAACACAACAAACACACACTGTCCCGTTATACAGAGACAAACCGTAAACTATAAACAACAACACATACAGAGCGGCTTGTTTCATTATTCAGATCAACACGAACTGTACTGTTCCTCTTTGTTTGTTTGATGGCTATTGTTCTACATACATGCGCTTTTTTCAGGGTAACTGGTGAGTTGATATCTCTGTGGTGGTGGACATCTCAGATAAACTGGATTAATCCAGTTGCTTAGTAATCGGTCCACATCTTTATCATTTTACTGTTTTGATTTATCATCCAATCCTCTCGTCTATCCATGACAAAATTATAATGGGTTTACTACAGTAACCATAGTTTAATGTAATAGCAACTTAGTATTGTTTTATTGTCTCACTATAATAATCATATTATCCATTACATATTTATCTGTAGTAAAACTATTGCAATCCAAATTTGCATATCATTTGCTTATATATAAGGGTAGGCCTATATACTTTTACTTTAACAACCATAGTTTATATTTCCAAGCCCTTGCAAATATTATCCATGTTTCTGCTATAAATAGAAACAATAAACCTGGTTACTAAAGTTATACCATAGTAACCACAAATTAACCATGGTTTTGCCATAGGAACCATAGTTTGTGTTGGTTGTAAAACCATGGTCAAACAGTATTCAGTACAACAAAAACATGGCTACTACACTTTTAATATAATGAAACCATTCACTGCAAAAATGAATATCTGACTTGGTAGTCTTGTTTTCCGGTACAAAGTTTAAAAATTACAATATCAAGATACATTTACTTGAGAAGTAAAGTGACCTATGATATTATTCTGAAAGAAACAATTAAGCAATGTTATGCTTAAAACAAGCATCAATATCTGGCCATGGGGTTATAAAAGCTCAACTTGAACTACGTAGTTAGTAAAGAGATAAAATGTGTCCTAATGTGTTTTTCGGTGTATTCTTCTTACCCAACTGGGAGCTTTTTAACCGATTGCTCTTTTAAGCATAGACTGACTTAAAGGGGTCATATGACACGGCTTAAAGGAATATTATCGTTTGTTTTAGATGTAATGCAATGTGTATACTAGGGCTGTTGCGATAAACCGCCGATAAATATCACGTGATTTATGCACAGCTTTTGAGTGAAGTACGGGAAAATGCTGCTGCATCCGAAAGCCAGAGGGCGCTCTCGTGCGGAAACTCCAAATACGCACTGCAGAAGAAGACCATAACACCTTCTAGAATCTAGGAAATGCATATGGACATCTTTTTATCACTGTTACTCAAGCCTCATTAGGTATTTTGATGATAATAAAGTATATTTATAATGATCATGTTTGACGGTGTTGCTTTTTCAAATGCACATTATAAGCGACTCAAACTCGCACTGCTTTTAGACCGAGCAGCATTTCCTACTGATCCCAGAGACGTGCTTCACGGACAAGCTACACATTAAAAGAAAAAAATCTACACATTGCATATCGACAAAATGCATAGCTTGATTTCAATAGGATTTAGTGGTATCGCGATAAATTATCGTGCAGCCCTAGTGTATACACAATTTAAGGTTAAAAAAACGCTGTATTTCCACATACCCTGCATGTTTGTATCTCCTCTTTGCCCCGCCTCTCTGAAACGCGCAGATTTTTTACAAAGCTCATGGCTCTGAAAAGCGAGGTGTGCTATGATTGGCCAGTTAACCAGTGCGTAGTGATTGGTCGAATACTGCAAGCGTGTGACGGAAATGTAACGCCTCTTACCATATTTGGAACATCAGTTGCCAAACCAATTGTACTGACAGGTACGCCCACCTTACTTGCGTTTACATTTGGGCGGTCTTAGTCAAATCATACCACGAACTGACGTGGATTTGTGGGGGTGTGGTTACACGAGGCGTTTCAGGCAGGTCCGGGTGAGCATTCGCTTTTAGATAGAATGCATCTTTTGTTCCCACACTTTAATTTTTGCAATTTTACGTGTCTAATACATGCATGGGCAACTTATAACACACAAAAGACACAGAAAAACATGTATTCGTGCCATATGACCCTTTTAATTTTTTTACTTTTGTTTTTCAGAAAACAACCCAAAATCATTTTGCTTTTGAATGAAATGTTTTTTTTTTTTTTAAGATTAATTTTTGGCGTTTTTTGCCTTTATTTATAGTACAGTACAATGAGAGGACAGGAAACAAAGTGGGTGAGAGGGTGGGTGGGATCGGGTTAAGGACCACGAGCCGGGACTCGAACTCGGGTCGCCCGGAGCGCAACAGTGCCATATGTCGGAGCACTAACCACAAGGCTATCGGCTCCGATTGAAGGAAATGTATTTTGATTAATGGATGTTTATATATACAGTCTGTATATACTAACTATGAAATTCATTTTTTGCGGTGTGTTGAATTTTCCTAGGGTATACAATCTGAAATATGTCATGAGGCTTAAATATTTCAAATAAATGAAGGAAACAAGTTTTCAACCTTTTCCCTCGAGAAAGATGTAACATTGAACTGCTTTGAAAATGGCTCAAAGAAAATACAGAATACAAATATTAGACATTGTATTGTATACTTTATCACGGCAGGAAGAGTGCGTCCCATCCTGGCAACAAAATGAACTGCGATGAGTGCCAGTTCCTGAATGGACATGACTGTTAGGTAAGACCCAACGGAGGAGACAGTACTTCAGACACTGCCCTGCCTTAGACAAACAGGATTTGAACCCTGGGGTCACGGACTCACCATAGCCAGAGGAGACAATTCTTCAGTGTTATTATCGGAAATGGCTAATAATAGATGACAAGAAAGCCAAAGTGTTCCTTTGGCGGAGTCCTCTTTTGTAGCAGCCGCAGCCAGAGAAGACAGCTGTGCTGGACTTTGGTAAAGCATTTTTTATTCTCAGTCTGTTGGTATATATATAAAAAATAGATTTGGATTGTATGAGCGAGACTGTGTTGAAATGTGTACTTGTTTTGTTCTTGCATGGAAAAACATTTTAAATGAGATGCACTCGTTCCAGTCTAAAGCGAGCCAAATGAGCTAATATACTGTACATTCACTTATAATGCGCTTTCATTTCCTTGCAGGTGAATCATGATCCCTATTACCGAGCTGCGCTATTTTGTGGACACGCAACCTGCGTATCGCATTTTAAAGCCGTGGTGGGATGTGTTCACGGACTATATATCAGTGGTCATGCTAATGATCGCCGTATTCGGAGGCACACTTCAGGTCACACAGGACAAGATGATCTGCCTGCCCTGCAAATGGGTGGTTAATGAGACCTGTAGAAAGTATTTCAACTCCTCGGGTTCAGTGCCCCTGACCCTGGAACCTCAAGGGATACGGTATGACCTCGACCGACACCAGTATAACTACGTCGATGCTGTGTGCTACGAAAACAAGCTCCACTGGTTTGCAAAATATTTTCCCTATTTGGTGCTGCTTCACACGCTCATCTTCCTCGCTTGCAGTAACTTCTGGTTCAAATTCCCATGGACCAGCTCGAAACTGGAACACTTCGTGTCCATTCTTCTGAAGTGCTTCGACTCGCCATGGACCACGCGAGCTCTGTCCGAAACGGTGGTGGAGGAGAGCGACCCCAAAGCTTTCGGGAAAATGAACGGCTCCTTCGACAAGAAGGCTTCGTACGTCAGCGAGGACGTGGAGGCGAGCGCTCCCATGCTGTCAACAACCAGGTTTCGTTTCGAACAGGGAATCGTGGACCACTCTGAGACCGGTGTACTGGACAAAAAGGAAGGCGAACAGGCCAAGGCGTTGTTTGAGAAGGTGAAGAAGTTTCGAATTCATGTTGAAGAGGGAGACATAGTCTACAGACTCTACATACGACAAACTATCATCAAAGTTGTCAAGTTTATCCTCATCATCTCCTACACGGGATACTACGTCCACAAAATTCAATTCAGCGTTGACTGCAGTGTGGATATCGAAAACCTCACGGGTTATCACATGTACAATTGCGCACATCCCCTGGCCACTCTGT
Organism: Triplophysa rosa; assembly: GCF_024868665.1. Lineage (NCBI taxonomy): Eukaryota > Metazoa > Chordata > Actinopteri > Cypriniformes > Nemacheilidae > Triplophysa > Triplophysa rosa. The sequence goes on from NC_079891.1 coordinate 3,559,841, forward strand.
TTAAAATCTTAGCGTGCTTTTACATTAGCCTGGTGGTTGTGTATGGGATGATCTGTGTGTATACCCTCAGCTGGATGCTTCGGCGTTCTCTCAAGAAGTATTCTTTTGAGTCCATCAGAGAGGAGAGCAGCTACAGCGACATCCCGGACGTGAAGAACGACTTCGCCTTCATGCTGCACATGATCGATCAATACGATCCTCTTTATTCCAAACGATTTGCGGTTTTCCTCTCGGAGGTGAGCGAGAACAAACTTCGCCAGCTGAATCTTAACAACGAATGGACTTTGGAGAAACTTCGGCAGAGGGTTACCAAAAACTCCCAGGAGAAGTTAGAGTTGCATCTGTTCATGCTTAGTGGAATTCCAGACACGGTTTTTGACTTAGTAGAGCTGGAGGTCCTAAAACTCGAGCTCATCCACGATGTCACCATCCCGCCAATCATTGCCCAGCTTACTAACCTCAGGGAGATGTGGCTGTACCATACGCCGGCCAGAATAGAAGCTCCGGCTTTGGCGTTTCTAAGAGAGAACCTGAAATCGTTGCACATCAAATTTACAGACATCAAGGAAATACCTCTATGGATCTACAGCTTGAAGAACCTCAGCGAACTGCATCTTACCGGTAACCTCAGCGCTGACAACAATCGCTACATCGTCATCGACGGCCTACGAGAGTTGAAGCGACTTAAGGTTTTGAGGCTGAAAAGCAACCTCACCAAGTTGCCCCAGGTGGTCACGGATGTCGGGATGCACCTCCAGAAGTTGTCCATCAACAACGAAGGAACAAAGTTGATGGTGCTCAACAGCTTGAAGAAGATGGTGAACCTGACCGAGCTGGAGCTGGTCCGCTGTGATCTGGAACGTATACCGCATTCCATCTTCAGCTTGCACAACTTGCAGGAGATTGATCTTAAGGACAACAACCTCAAGACTATCGATGAGATCATTAGTTTTCAGCATCTTCATCGACTTGTTTGTCTGAAGATGTGGTATAATCAGATTGCTTATATACCGTTCCAGATAGGTACGCTGACCAACCTGGAGCGCCTTTATTTGAACCGCAACAAGATCGAGAAGATACCGAATCAGCTGTTCTTCTGCCGGAAGCTTAGGTTTCTTGATCTGAGCCATAACAATCTAACAAGCATCCCGTCGGAAATAGGAAGTCTCCAGAACCTTCAGTACCTCGCTGTTACTGCCAACAGGGTAAGTTCGAATGAACGTCCTATTGTCATAGAACTATTACCCTAATTTCACTTTTATGTTTTCTCATACGTGTTTTTTTCTAGATTGAAGTTCTTCCCCCCGAGTTGTTTCAGTGTAAGAAGCTGCGCACGCTCAACCTCGGAAACAACTGTTTGCAGTCTCTGCCCTCTCGGTTTGGGGAGCTCACCAATCTGACCCAGCTAGAACTGAGGGGCAACAGGCTGGAGTGTCTCCCCGTTGAACTCGGAGAGTGCAGACTGCTAAAGAAGAGCAGTCTGATTGTGGAGGAGAGTATCTTCAACACGTTTCCCCCAGAGGTCAAAGAGCAACTGTGGAGAACTGAGAAAGAAGCTGCTTGAGAACCAGACACACTAACCTGTAAGCACTTCAGTTTTTGATAGCGGGCACAGATGTCGCTGACGGTGTTTATCCAAGCAATAGACATGTGCGCAAGGTTGTCATCCCCTTTATGCTGGAGGACAGTGTTTGACATTTATGTGATGTCATGTTTCAGTGATACAGAAGGAACGTTGAGTAACACAGGCAGCAATGGCATTTCTGAGGGTGAGTGAGCAGACCAAATATTACATTTAAATGATGGTGCTGTTCATTTATGCCTTATTGAATAAACACAATTATATTATGGTATTGTAAACATTTTCACTGCATTTTATACCTGTGTTACGCTGCGTCCCAATTCGCCTATTTATACAATGGCTTTTAAAGTATGTACTGTTTTTGTTATGGAAAGTATATACATTTTAGTGCGCAGCAAAACTGTATGCATGCATTGGGACATACTAACGCGAAACGGAAGTGGCCGTTGTTGCCTAGATGACACTGTGATCCTTAACTGTCACGGACATCAAATTACAGCTCTTCCTTGCATTTAAGTATTTATTCATTTATTATTTTGTATGTAATGTTTAATGTATACTTACATTTATTAATTTAGCGGAGCATCTTTTATTTAATTTTATTAATGCTGTGTAGCGTCACTAAACGGTGAGTTGTGGGTAATATCAGTCGTTAAGTGTTCATGGATTCACACTTCGAATTTTCACCGGAAACAGTAGACCATCCGGGTATTTTGAGTATACTCATTTCAGCATACTATGATTTGGGACATACTAATTCTATTTTGGAATACTATTTAGGACGGATAGTATGCGAATTGGGACACAGCATTAGTGTTATCTGTACTATTAAGACCTCATTAGTGTTTAATGTTTACCGCTATAATATTCTGTTAACTGCTTTTGTACTTTTATATTATTGAGCAAATATTTTAAAAAATGTATTCTTGTGTTTAAAGTGCTCTGCATTGATTGTGATGGTAATACGTTTTCAAGAGAAATGTAACACTAGACCCAGCACAATAATATGCTGTGTAGCCTTTTTGACACATTTACTATGTACAATTCAAGTCATATCTAGCATGAATCATATTATCCATTAGATGTTAAACATTTGGAAATTCAATATTCAGTGTCCCTTTCACCCAGTAATATTAAGGGAGTTTGGTATAGCCTACTCCTTTTTATCTGTTTCGACAATATTGTGTGCTAACAGATTAAGTGAGAATGTTTTATGGGGTTTGCATGTTTGCCGTTTTTATTCACTGAAGCAAAAAAGAACATTGAAAATGTACACCAAGAGATAGTGGGATCTATCTATGTGTATTTCTTTTGTATTAAGCAGATGCACATTGGTATTACAAAATTGTTTTTCCAAGAAGGCAAACTAGACCTTCATTATATTACTCCTTACAAATACAGCACCTTATTTTCATCAGTCTGCTCACTTTGAAATGCCTTGAAAAATGGATGCTTTTAAACATTTATTTAGTTGAAAGACGTGTAAACATTAACATTGTAAAATTAAGCTAGTACCCCCAACTTTGCACTTAATGTTTACTGTTCCTTATTCTCATGACATCACTGTTCACAAGACAATCAGAAGTATTTCGTTAAGTTTTGTATATGTATGCAGTGCGGTTCTGTACAGTATGTGTGACATTTACATGGAATTATAACTCTCAGTGTTGGATAGAGGTTCATTCTGTATATGTCAGTTATTTACTTATGGTAGAATTAACCTTGCTGTTATGTCTTGTCATTTCATTTGGCATTTTCAGATTGACAAAGGTGTTACTGTTAATAGTTTTTTAAACGTAGCTTGTTGCTTGTGGTTTATCCATATTACCTCAAGTCTGAAACATTTTAGGGAAGAAACATTTCCCCCCATCTATTCACATTGGAAACTCAAGCTACTATTCAGAACTTAACAGAAGGCTACTCAGGTAAGTTCAACTTTGTATATTTGCAGCTCAGACAAGTTTTTGTCGCGGGATTTTTTTATTTATTTAAAACAAATGTTACCTAATGGCTTTCTTCCAGTGTTAATGTTTGTAACCATTTGGTATATTTATGGTTGACAACTTGATGTATGTATTATTATGTTGTTTGTTTTTGCCAAGTAGTTAATGTGGAAATGAATTAAATGCCACAACATGAAGCCATACAAAGTGAATAAAACACTCGTTTTCCTTTGTGTCAATAAAATAGCTGAAAATGTTTTAGTAGCTTGGTTGTATTGTTTTATAATTAATATTTATTTAATAACAGCTGAATTGAAATGTCTGTTTAATCAGCTTTATTATTACTGTCGTTATTTGGTTTTGCCTAAAACCGAGTGCAAAACTACACACACAGTAACACTAGTCCTGTGTCTTGGGCAATATTTTCTAAGTTTATATTCTTACATCATTTTTAAATGTATGGAATCGTGACCTCCCGGAACTAAAGTTTTGAGCGTAAATGACGTCGGACGTTTTACAATGAAACACGCTGAAGGCGATTTTCCTGCTTTCTTGCGATGCTTGACTGTGGCGTTCTTATCAACGCATTACTTTTTGACAAAAACCTTTCATTTTAGAAGATGGTAAGAATTTTTTTTATTCTTAACCGTTTCTGATTTGGCTTCCTGTTTTATCTTTGCAAGTGTGAGCATGTGTGTAAACGGTGTAGCCACATTAAATTTCCTGTCTGGCACGAGTGTAGTAACTAGTGTTTTTCAGAGAGAAGTTAAATTATTTGAAATAATTTCTGCGATGTTATGAAGTATATTTGTTTTCTGAATGATACTGAGCTGATCTTTCTTTATCACAGGCTGTTACTCTGCATACAGACCTTGGTGAATTAAAAATAGAGTTGTTCTGCGAGAAGGCACCGAAAAGCAGTGAAGTACGATACGTTTTCTGAAGAATTTGTTTATTTTTATATCCCATACATACCAGTAGGCCTACCTATCTTTTTAGTATTTGTAAAGATATACAGCTTTGTTTACACACTAATAGTGATTTCAATTTCCATAGAACTTTCTTGCATTGTGCGCTGGTGGGTTTTACACTGGATGTATTTTCCATCGAAACATCAAGGGCTTTATGGTTCAGACTGGAGACCCGACAGGTAACCAATCTTATATTTCTTTACGTGTTCTCACCTAAAATCCTATGTAAATGTAGATTTATAATACAAAAACCATCTCTAGTCCAGATTTATTTAATTAAGGATGTTTTTGCTCCAGGTACAGGCAAAGGGGGAACCAGTATTTGGGGACGGAAGTTTGAAGATGAATTCAGTGAGCACCTGAAAGTATGTATTGTTGCAGTGACATTATCTTTGTGTAGAATTATATTGTTGTATTGTATTGATCATGTATTAACCAGCTTGTCTTTGTCTTAATTGTCTGGATTTTGTTTTGGACACATGGTAAATAACCCTTTTAATGCTTTAAATCTGTAGCACAATGTCCGGGGTGTGGTCTCCATGGCAAATAACGGACCAAACACAAATGCATCACAGTTCTTCGTCTCTTATGCAAAACAGCCTCACCTGGACATGAAGTACACTGTTTTTGGAAAGTAAGTTATCTGGTAATGTATTAATCAAGTTTTATATAATTTGAATTTTCCATTTTTGTTTATTCATTTATAAATGTGTGCTTTTAATAGATAAGAGAATAAATTCGTTGTTAAAATATATTTTAATGCTTTTATGTATTTTGCTGTTAACTGTATCAATAAAATTTAATTAATTTCAAAATAACAGTAACTCATCCTTTTACAGAATCATAGATGGGCTAGAAACTCTGGATGAATTAGAGAAACTCCCCGTCAACGAAAAGACGTTCCGGCCTCTTGATGATGTCCGTATTAAGGATATTACTATTCATGCCAACCCATTTGCTGGTTGATTGATTTTATTGTGACGCATTCGCGATGAATAATGTCTTATGCTGTAAATATATATTTTGTGTAATGTAATTTTGCCAATTACATGCTATTTCATACATTTGTACACACTGCCTCATTGTTTTTTCTTATAAACTCGTATTACAAAAATGTTCGAATATTACCAATTAACTACCTTTAACTACAGTTTTCTGCTGTCTGCGATTTATAATTTAGAAAGATAAAAATGTGGGCTACTATTTTGAAATTATGACGCTATTGACCCGGAAATAAAGGTAAAAATGCTAGTATAATCAATAATATATAACCATGCTATTTGTTAAAAATACAAATATTCAATCTTTCAAAAAAAAAAAAAAATTACAGTTCAAGCGATATTTGCCACCTCTATCCGTACAGTCAACGTGACGTCACTTGCTTATGGTAACACGTGAGAGGAGGATAAAAGTTGAGCGACTGTGAACTTTAAACATCATCAGAATCGACATGGCAGCTCCAGATGCATTCAAAGTAGGTTGAGGCTCATCTAAAAGTATGTATACAAATCTAAAATTGTCGTGTTACTTTTCGGAACGATCACCGCCGTTATCGCTTATGAATGGCAAAGGACACATAAAGGTAAACGTGATGCGTCCATGTTTTAGGTTTCCTCCCTGAAGGATAAAGTCGCTCTGATCACAGGTGCAAGTTCAGGGATAGGAGCTGGAACGACGTTGCTGTTCGCTAAACTCGGTGCCCGGCTGGCACTGAATGGACGGGACGTCGAGAATCTCAGCAAAATCGCACGAGAATGCGAAGAGTGTGGCGCAGTGAAAGTAAAGCAAACATAACAGGTGTCAGTAGATATTAGCAGAATGTTTCCATACAGATTCACCCGTGTCAATTTCTTTAGCCTTTACTAGTGCCAGGAGACTTAACTGACGAGGATACTGTAAAGAAGACAGTTGAAGAGACCATTGCGCACTTTGGAAAGCTGGATGTCCTTATTAACAGTGCAGGGATCTTGGCTATGGGCAGCATAGAGACTACTGATATGGCCCAGTATGATAAGGTCATGGCTGTGAATGTCAGGTAAAAATGAACACAATGAGACTTGATGTGATTTCAGTAGATATTTAAGCCATAGTTCCCCCAAAAATCTAAATTCTCTTATCATTTATTTACAATCATGTCATCAAAACCTTTCTTCTCTGGAACACAAAAGATATTTTGAGAAATGTCTCAATAGGGGCCAATGTTGTTTGGTTACAAACATTCTTCAAAATATGTTATTTTGTGTTCTACAGAAGAAAAGCAAATCATACAGGTTGGGTAAATGAGGAACACATTTTTATTTTTGGATGAACTGTCCCTTTAAGTTAAGGATTGTGTTTCTTTTATTTTTCAGATCTGTGTATCATTTGACTCGTCTGTGTGTGCCACATCTCATCAAAACTAAAGGCTCCATTGTAAATGTGTCCAGTGTCAATGGACAACGATCAGTGAGTATAAATTCATTCAGTTGCAACAACCCGTATAAACACAGCATAAAAACTTTCTTTTGTGATGACCCTGGGTGATAAACGGTAAACATGTTTTTTTTTCTCTTCTGTAGTTTCCTGGTGTACTTGCCTATTGTATGTCGAAATCAGCCATTGACCAGTTTACATGCTGTGTTGCTCTCGGTGAGATGATATCTTTTGAATACAGTGGTGATTCTTAACATTGACAGTTTTCTTGACCAAATTATTTTCATTTTAGAGTTGGCACCAAAGCAAGTACGCGTCAACTCCGTATGGTAAGCTTCTGTTATTTTTTTACACAATGTACACTATTTTAACGTGACATGAAATGATTAAATTTAAACGGTTTACAGTCCGGGGGTTATTGTAACAGAAGTTCACAAGCGTGCAGGACTGGATGAAGATCAATATACTCAGGTACACTGTAAAGGATGACTGCATATTTTCACTTTGATGCATGTTTATAATACTAAAAAGGGCCTTTAGTAACATGTCATGTGTCCTTGCTTCCAGTTTCTCGAGAAGTGCAAACTGACCCACGCTCTCGGCAGACCGGGTGAAGTAGAGGAGGTGGCTAACGCTATTGCCTTCCTGGCCTCTGATGCTGCAACCTTTATAACAGGTGTCAACCTTCCAGTGGACGGAGGTCGACATGCTATGTGTCCACGGTAATGTTTTGGTGCCATGCTACAGTTTTCACTGTAGTGTGTCTGTAAAAGCAAAATAAACTAATCTTTGCATCATGTGTTTTCTAATGTACCACATAAACATTCGCAAAGAAAGCACTTTTAATTTTGTATCTGACATTATTTACTACAGTGTCGCAGCAATGTTCGCAAAGTTGTTTACACAGAGGGATTTATGGCGACATTTAATACAGACAGAAGTGTTAAACACAGTGTTCAATAACAGTTGTAAAGTATACAGTTGGAAATATTACCATAGCATCCATTCATACAGTTAGCATTTCAAAACTGAAACATGGTCTGTTCAGATATACTGCAACAGTATATTATAATCTTTACAAAAGATATGATACAAATAATGCCCCAGCAGCATTCAGAGGAAACTCAATACTATAGTGTATATCCTTCAGCCTTAAATGTGAAAATATGACAGTAAACCTGACTTTAAATTTGTACATGTATGAGCGCATCTTATTTACAGTTTCCAGAGTTTTAAATCTTGTAAATCTTGTTTTACATCTTGTATAATAAAGAGACCCCATTGACTTCCATTGTATGGACATAAAATGGCTTAAAAAGTTTTAAAATATCTGCTTTCATATTTCACAGAATAAACAGATCCTGAATGACATGAGGTTGAATAAATGATGACAAAATTTACATTTTGGGGTGAACTATCTCTTCAAATATAAATGGTTTAGACTTTCATAGTCCTTCTATCAGATTGCCTTCATTGGCATTGTCGAAACTGTTCTTGCCGTGAATCTGCTTGAGGTGTTTGCGGAGAACTGGTTTATGTGCGAACACCATGTCACAGTAGTTACAACGGTGCGGTTTGTCCCCGCTGTGAAGGTTCAGATGGTCTAGCAGCGAACACTTCTGAGTGAAAGTCTTTCCACATATCTTACACTGGAAGGGCTTGATGCCAGCATGGACGCGCATGTGCCGATGCAGGTTGCCTTTCTGGGTAAACGTCTTTCCACACAAGAGGCACATGAACAACTTGTGCATCTTCAAATGATTAGCGTAGTTTTCTAGTTGGCGGAATACACGGGCACATTTCGGGCACTGGTGGAACCACTGCATGCCTTTTTCGCCATTTCGCGAGCACCCCCAAAGATTCCCCTTCCCGGATCCGCTGGGTCCCGGTGGGGACACCGGATATTCAGTCACAGGGTTAGCGGCGGTCTCGGTGGGGCGTGTTTCAACTGTAGAGTTAATCAGGGAATGTTGTGGCTCCGGTGAGCGCAGTGCCGGAGAACGGGATGAGCGTTGGAAGTTATCAGGGACGTCTTGCATCCGGTCTTCAATCGACTCCACCTTAATGATGCTAATGGGACTATCCTCTTCTCTACTCCTTCTCTGAGTGTTTCTAAACGCTGGCTGAGATTTTGGCTCTATGATTACATCGTCATCTTCATCAAACTCATCTTCCCCTTCATTGACCACCTCATCATCATTATCATCATCATCACATACTGTCTCCACGAGAGGCGCATCACGCTGCGCATTGAAGTCCGAAGGCTGCCGGGACGATGCCCGTTCATCTTTGACCTCGTGTGGTTTAATGAATTTATTTAAAGCTTCAGTGCACTGCTCTACGATATGTCCCATCTGTAGGAAACTGGCGACCGTTAAATAGTGTACTAATTCCAGCTCGGGAAACTCGAGTGTCCCGGTGTAGCAGGAGAGAAGAAGTCTCTGTCCAACTTCTGCATCTTGTTGTGTGGATATTTGTATTTCATTCGAGTCCTGAAGGAAAAACTGGTCTCTTAGGAATGGGGAGCCGGCAGCAAACACCACTTTGTGTCCGGGTACTTCTACATCGTTGATGCGCACGATGACATCACAGAAGCGTCGGTCTCTTCGAAGAGCATTCATCTTTTGAAGCATGGAGTCCCCAAACGTGGGAAAGTTGAACTGCAGAATCACCCCGTCCTGGGCCATGATATACTACAAATAAAGGTAATGTGCAATTTATTGAAAATATTTTGATATTCACGTTTGTACCCTCATAAAAGGTAACTAATACATAGTTGAACTATGGTATTTGTTGTAAAACTACAGTAACCACAAATTTACCATGGTCACACTCAGTGTTGCGTGTAACTAGTTACTAAGTAATTAGTTACTGTAACGTAATTACTTTTCCCTTGAAAAAGTAAAGTAAGGGATTACTCTTATTTTTTCTGTCATTTAATGACAGGTTCTTATGATGTAATTGAACTAAATACTGTGTAATATATATTCAATAGTGGAAATGACATCAAATTTATAAGTCTAACTTTAAAATGTATGCTTTAATTAATCCTTTTCACATTTGTATACTTTGGTCAGTTAAAAAGAATAATTTAAGTAGTTATTCATTATTATTTGAATGAATTAAATAAGCCATCTCATGTCCATCCTTGAATCAATTCTAATTAAGATTGAAGTAGGATATAGAAAGTAATTAGTAATAAGTAATTAAATACTTTTTGGAGAGAGTAATTTGTACAGTAATCTAATAACACTATTGAATATGTAATTAGTAACTAGCAATTAATTACTTTTTCAGAGTAATTTACCCAACACTGGTCACACTATAGTAATCATATTTTAACCATGATATCTGTAGTAACACAACTGTAAGAATATCGATCAGTGATAGCCAGTAATACTATAATAAAGCAATGGATAATTTCTATAAGGGTAACGTTATCTACGAATCAATACAACTAACGTGCCTGTCTGTATTTTGCTATTTATAAACGCGTGTTTAACGACATACTTCTATATAAATGATACGCTGCTTAAAATTAATTTTATATTCTGTGATAACAGATTGAGATGGTGAAATGTTGGCACAGGCCTGTATAGTGTGTAGCAACACAAGCAGCGGATGAAGGACAGTAATGAATACCGGTTAAATGAAGACGAAAACAAGAGCAAGGTAAAAAAAAGAGTTTATTTAAAACATACCTTTAATGGATTTTTTAATACGTTGTCTTGGAGATGTAAGTAATAAAGCGACTGCAGGCGACTGTGTTTTTAGCGTGTGGCGGAAGAGGTTGTGCTATGAGCTACAATAGTCACCACACGCGATTGGTCGGCGAAATTTAAAGGGGCAGGACACAAATACATGTGGTTCATTGTGAAAACAAGACGTCATGATGTATTTTTTATTTATTTCTGATCTCGTCATTAATTATACTGAAATGCGCTACGTTATCCAAATTAAGGTGGTAAAAGGTATTCCGTTCAGTTTAAAGTATTAAATGAAGTGCTCCTACTGTAAGCTATGCCAGCTTGTCTAGTCATTTTTCACCTTCAAATAATGTCGTTTTTATTCTAGACAAGAAATGTGGTTGGCTGTTTTTCATTAGAAATGCTCCCAAATTAAATTATTTAAAGCAGGTACACAGTATTTGTTCTAATTACTCTAATAGCACTATGGACTTCTCCTGACAAACTTTTTATTTCAAATTAAATTAGAGATCTTTATCACACATAAATACAAACATTGCAAAAAAAATAGAGCGTATCCCCTTAGAGGAAGTAAAATGGAAGGAGAGTCAATATTGGATTTGGTTTTAATAAATTCCTTTGGTTTTATTTGTTCTTTTGGTTATTTAATAACACATTACCTTTGGTTTTATCCGGGACTTTTTATTTGTTTATAGTATTTTAGTCGTTCACATGTGGTCTGTTCATTTAGTTAATCATTGCTATATTAATCATTAATAAATCCTACATCCGTTTCTATGGTTTTCTGTTAATTCCACTTGTGTCTTTAGTTCTCTCACAGTGTGCATGGTCTTGGTATTGACTGGCCAAATACCTTTTTCATCTTGAAGAAGACAAGTGAAACTTAAAAAACCTTGCGTTTGTATTTTTAATGTCTAAGAGGAACAGGAAACAGTTTGTCAATGAAAAAACATTTATTCTCATCACTTTTCCCACACTTTATTATAAACATGTCTCTAATTCAGGAGAATAATGAATGAACAAAATAAAGATGTATATACTTTTAATTCAGATGAAGTCCACAAATATGGTCAAATTTATATTGAACTTTAGCAATGTTTGTAGTGGCTGACATTAAACATTTAGGGGTGGTTTCTCGGACAGGGCTTAAGCCTATAATCCCTGACTAACTATCTAATGTTAGAGGTGTCTTGCTTGATCAAAAACAACTTACACTGACATATCTTTAACACATGTAAATAGTCACACACTATATTAAATTGTCACACACTATATGTTTAGCACATGTAAATCACTTTCTATGTTAGCATTATATTAATAAAAGAAGAAAGAAGGAAAAAATTACTAGTCTTGATTTAAGATCATCCCTGTCCGGGAAACCGCCCCATAGTATTTTGCAGCATAAACAACACTGGCACTATCTATCCAAGGACATCTATCTAAGACTATCTAAATGAAGTGCACGTTTTGGCCCACCACCACCCCCTCACATATTGGAGGACATTAACATCATGTGCACTTTTTGTCATGCACATTTTATGTGTGCCATTCTTAGTGCACATAAATGAAGTGCACGTTTTGGCCCACCACCACCCCCTCACATATCGGAGGACATTAACATCATGTGCACTTTTTGTAATGCACATTTTATGTGTGCCATTCTTAGTGCACATAAATGAAGTGCACTTTTTGGCCCACCACCACCCCCTCACATATTGGAGGACATTAACTTATGTTATGGACTTATGTATGCTTTTAAATGCACATTGCACATAATAGGGACTTTTTATAACGCACATATATGAAGATATCTCTAAGATAGTACGATACATTACGATTTTTACAAGCAAATGTTCAACCTTCTATTTTCATACAGACTAACTGTTACCTAAGATATGGAGACCAACTATTACAGACTACCTAAGATATGGAGACCAACTATTACATCGTTGTTGAAACAGGGCCTTTTCTCTTAAGGCGAGGTCGGGTTAAATGTCTCGCGCGTACATGTGTTAGGTGCTAACGGTTGCTCAGAAGAAGCAAGCAAATGTTCAACCTTCTATTTTCATACAGACTACCTAAGATATGGAGACCAACTGTTACATCGTTGTTGAACATGGCTTTTTCTCTTAAGGCGAGGTCGGGTTTAAAGGCGCGACACGGACACGGACGCGGAAAGTCAAGCGTGTCCGCGGCTTCAATATTTTAGGTGCTAACGTTAGCTCAGAAGTAGCAAGCAAATGTTCAAGCTTTGATTTTAGAGACGGCGTATGCAGATATGGAGCCCATCTCTCACATCGTTGTTGAAAGAGAGCGTTTTCTCTTAAGGCGATATCGGATTTAAGGCCTCGCATATATGGAAGCCACTTAGGTTGTCGTTTTTCTTTCTCAAATCTGTGACCTCGTAAATTAAATGTGTCAATCATTTTACCGAAGCACACGGTGCCAACTGGAAACAACCTCATTATGTGGGAAAACATGACTTACTTCGCGTCTGATGATAATTTAATCCGCGTCTGATGATAATTTACTTCGCGTCTGATGATAACTTACTTGTCTTGTGCTGAATCCGGTACGAATGAGCTGAAAGAGTTTGTGAAGGCCTTTTATCTCTGCGGGGATCATTCTATTGTTGTGATGTCATAGGGTCTGTCCACTGACCAAAGATCATGTGTTAGTTGCCGTATTGTTATGTAACGTGTATAAAACGGTTGTTTTCTGGAAATATATTTAACAAAATACACGTCGATATTGCACCCCGGCACCCGCAACAATAGGTGGCGCCAAATACGTGTAAAACGAGTGTGGCTTCAGCGCGGAAACGGCGCTAAACTGTTGTAATAAAAATGCTAACTGCCAAAAAAGCTTCTTTTCGGTCTTTTCTCTCCAACTGAAAGATTTCAACACACAGGAAGATTTCGCTTTTACTGTTGTTAATTCAATTTTGGTACTTTTTTCTTGGAGATGGATAGCGTAAATTCAGCTTGACAGTTTATTTTTGTGGTATGCTATAGCTTAAGTGTTTTAAAACTTGTTATTGGAGCATTTTACAAGAACGTATTTACAAATATATGTAGGTTGCCTAAATCTCAAAAAAGGGGGGTTTCTACATACATTTATTTTTTATTAACTTTATGTTCTGATTAAAGACTGGTCAGTAGAAGTACACAATAGTGTCTTGAAATCTATATATTATAGGAAGTGAACGACTTTGAATGCCTATTACTAAATGGTAATTTTGTAAATGTTTTGTAGAACCCTTGTTTATTTATATCCTTGTCTAGGCTAGCATAATTATACTAAATTATATAGACCATATACATCATATAACTTAATTTTTTATTTCAGCAGGTGTCAATAACAATGAATGAGTATCAATGAATGAGACACTAAAAAGGCCTATGAGTGTAGTGTTGAAGAGGAAAAATGTGTTAAAGGTGAGACTGAGTGTTTTAGAAAGATGTTGAGTAAATTAAACATATCTTAAGTAGCAATGTCAAAGAAACCCACCTCAATTGCCAAAGGCACAGAGTTGGCACCTATTACACTTACGCTATGTTGGAGGCTAGTGCAACTTTTATTGTCCGTTATATTGCCCAAAGTGTAGGCTGTAGCGTGTAATGGCATTTGTTACAATCATAACGGCAACAGTTCTCAGACAATGATGGGGAAGACCTACTCTGCAGTTTCAGAGAGCAAACAGCATCTAATGTATCAAAATCTCATAGGGATAACAGACTAAACAATACATTTGGAGACACTAGATGCACTTGTGTCTTATTGTCGCTGCCTTGTATTACATGACTAATGGGTTTTCCATCAACTGTACAAAGGTTTCCGTAGGGGTTAATATACAGTTTTCTAAAGATCAAGATGATTTGATAGATGCCTTTAAGCGAAATGTTGTGTACTTACTGATAGATACTTCATATTTGATTCGTTTCCATCACATTAGATGTGTTAAAATTCTCTTCAGACTGGAATGTATCGAAGCCCAAAGTCTACAAATTAAATGCAAGATACAGACAGGGATGTCTATGTAAAAGATTAGCCATCTAAATTGTTACTTGTTTACCAGAACTATGGAGGAATAATAGGTGTTTTGTTTAGAAACTCTCACAAAAGCATGACATTTGAAACTACACAGTTGTGTCAGAGTGGTTCTCAAGGTGAGGTGGTCTTGATTTCGTCCTTTGGCACAGTCTCTCACACACCACCGTGGCCACTGTGACCCGACAGGTGTACATCCCCATCCGAAGCTACATATCATTTTTCTACTGCCTGTAAAACTAGTACTTCAGGATACCCGCTAGTATCGTATGTGTTGTGTTTCACTATTGTGCTATTCTTAAATGACCCGCTCTATTGCGACTCGCCTTATAGAATCAGACCTGGAGAAGTGAAGAAGAAACAATATCAGACCACAAGCAGTGACAAAATAATAGAGACATCCAGATATTTATAAGAATGTATGTAGGAATTATTTGTTCCCTTCTGGCTAATAAAAAGGCAAAACAAATTTATGGATTTATTTATTAAATTGTTGCTGCTGACCAATGGACAATCAATACAAATGACACGTCACTTCTTTTTAATAATTTGAATGTTTATTTACTTCTTGGCAAATGGAACAGCTCACTGGTAACAGTCTTTTGATACATCTCATGTACCCATGAATACAAACCACAACAATGTGGACTATGATCAGTGTCACTTGTGAGCCCAACTCACTTTTTTCGTTCTTCTATCTGTTCCACCTCACTTGATTCATCCACGACCTTTCCATTTACCATGGTCTGGGTTACCACCTTGACAATCTTCCTGGTTCTGACTTCAGGATCTTCTTCAAAAAGACAAAAAACATATTTGAACAAATTTCATATTAATATTAAAAGTATCAGCTCTGTCTGTTTACAGCTGACTTACTTTTAGGAGGCGGCTTCTCTCTCATTCTAAAAAACGAAAATGAAACATGTAATAAATGATTGCTTATGTTACAGATGCTTCAATAGAATCAAGATTCTTCTTACACTTCCTCTCCATCCAGCAGTCTTCTGTAAGTTGCGATTTCCAGCTCCAGATTCTGTTTGATTCTCAGTAACTGCTCATAATCGGTTTTGATTCTTTGCATGTCCAGACGCAGTTGCGAGAGTTCGTCCTCCAGTTGTGTGAGTGTGCCCTGGAGTCGTTCGATCTCAGCGGTGTACTTCTGATTCGTCTCTTCAAGGTTTCCCTCAAGAACACTGACCTGAGGTGAGCCATAAGGTTTATTATTCAGAAAGAAAGAACGAATATGTGATTTTTGAAGCACTTAAGAAAGCCAAGCCCATAAGAAATGAGCAACTGAAAACATTAAATAACAAGAAAATATTTTTCACTGAAGATGCTAAAACACATTTTTTTAGTTGCAACATAATTCCCATTTGTGTTTTTCCATCATTTTGATGAGTTTACTATTACTGTAGAATATGGGGAAAATATGAATAAAGAATGAGTACATGTCCCTAAACTTTTGACCTATGTGTGAACAATTATTTGAACAACCCACTGAAAAGCCTTTATCACCTGTTCAGCCCATGGGATGTGTGTGTTTTTAGATTGTCATCACTTATGGTATCACATGTGATTACGGATTATTTATGACTGTACATGTTGACATGTGGTGTCTGTTTAAATGAGGAAGAACAGCAGATGGAGGGAATTCTGGTTTCCTGTGCTGAAGCAATGGCCTTGACACGTCTGAACATTTGTTGTCAAAAAAAATGATTGTAGATGTAATATATGTAATATAAAAAAACATGTATATAAATGTATTTAAAAATTAAAAGGTCTTTAAAAATCTATTTTGGACAGATGACAACCTGACATAAAAAACTGGTTTTAGGGCTGAATAATGCTTGTCCACAATACACAAAACACATTTTGTCATTTGAATTCTCTTATTTGGGGGGATTTTCTTAGCAAATATTAATATGATTAATTCTGATTAATAATCATGTCATGTGATTAATTACATTTTAATTGATTTATAATAATAATCAAAGTATAAAGGTATAAAGACATTGGGAAATCGAATTTGTTTAATTCAGTATTTTTACAATCGTGACTTTAGCAGTGAGAATTGGCGTCACCTGTTTCCGCAGACTGTCCAGCTCCACCTCCAGCGCCTGCATAAAGCGTCGTCTTTCATTCAGCTCGCTCTGAGCACATCGCAGAGCTTCATTGCTCTCCTTCACCTCCGACTGCACGGTCTCCAGCTGTCACATGTGTACACATCAGCCGTGTTGATTGTATCGCAGAATACACATTCATTCAAACACACCTGTATTTGCCTCGAAATCGAGAATCTAAAAATAGATCGGTCAGTTGTGCTGGCTGTGGACTGACCTTCTTCAGGTACCACATCTCAGCGTCCTCTTTGTTCTTCCGTGCAATGCCCTCATACTGTGCCCTCAGCTCTGCCATGATGGCTCCCAGGTCCGGCCCCTGTGCCACATCCACCTCTACGTTCACTTGCTCGTTGGCTAGACGGGTCTTCAGTGCGCTCATCTCCTACATGTAGACAGACGGGATGGAATCAGTGTTTGATAAGACGTATTTGAACGTGTATGTATGAAATGAATTGCATTAGATATCAACAAATCAAACCAAGTGGCATCTGCAGACAAATGGTGACCGAGATATTGTAGATAGTTAAACATACGACATGAAAAGTTTGAAATAGATCAGAAATACTTAAATGTTTGAACTATAGTCTGTACATGTATATATATATACTGTATATAGTGTGTGTGTGTCTACATATTACCTCATCGTGATTCTTCTTCAAGAAATAGAGCTCCTCTTTCAGACTTTCCAGGTCTCCTCTGAGGGTGGCGATGATCTGATCATGATCGGATTTAGCTCGTCTCAGAGCGTGGCAGTCTCTCTCAACTGACTGACAAAGAGTGGCTTCTGCCTCCCATCTGTTTATAAACACAACAAAGTATACCACCAATACCTACAAGTACAAAAACATCACATCGCATTCATAGACATGAAATAAAAAGAGCAAAACTCACTTGACCCTAAAATCATCTGCTGCAAGTTTAGCGTTATCAATCTCCAGCATTATACGTGCGTTCTCCAAGGTCTTCTTTCTCACCTAGAGAAACCCAGATGTGATGTCAGCGCTCTCATATAATGACACTACTTAACAAGACATTCTTTCAACTTTGACACGTGTAACCTCAGCAATGACAAAGAAGCGTGGATCACGTGACATTGAGATTACCACCAACCTCTTGTCCAATTGCGTACGCTTGAGCCATCATTCCCTCGATGTCATGACCCTTGGGTGTTCGATCGGTCATCATCTGTTTGATCTTCATCTCCAGGTCAGCGTTGGACTTCTCCAGGGAGCGCACCTTCTCCAGGTAGCTGCCCAGTCGATCGTTTAGACCTTGCATGGTTTCCTTCTCGCTAGCGCCTACTCCCAAACCATTCAGCGAGAGGTTGCTGAGGATGTTTAGGCCGTTTCCCAGAGAGGTGGATCGAGACAGGGACAGCGTGCTGGCTGAGGAGAGGGACACAGGGACTTTTGACCGGCCCCGAACCCCACTGTCCCGCATGGACATGCTGGAGAAAGAGGGCTGCCGTCCCAGAGAGTAGCTATGAGTGGAGAAGCTGGAGGTCATGATGCTCGCAAAACTAGACAAAAAAGCTGATGAGAGAAATATAGATGTTGTTTGTCAGTTAGAGTGCGCTTATGTTTCATTCGGGGTCAAAACGTTCTTCAATGCCATCGAATAATATTTTTTCTGATTTACAGTATAGCTCAGATTAACACTGGCTATTGCATTTTTTAGTTTTTGACATCCAGTTTACGACCTTTTGTATTATTTTGTATATTTTGTATTAATGGATGATGTTTCATGTTTTGCTTAATATGGTGACAATATAATAATAGTATGCATTTGTATGCAATATTGTTAAAAAATGGATATAATTGATAAAGGCATTTATATGCAATTAACAATTCATTTGTATGCAAATTAAGAAGAATAAATATTGCAGATTTGAAAATGAGTACTTACACTGATCAGATGAGAATCTCCTATATATTGTTTTGTCCTAGGAGGATCTGGTGGCGTGTATATGTGGCGTGTTCAGGTGAGATAAGTATTTGAGCTGGGACTGCTCCTAAAAAGCTGTTGGCTATGGAAATCTGTGACTGGCCAATCACATTGCTCCACAGGTCAATGGGTATTTCCTGACTGAAACCGATAAAACACAATACAGTTTTCCCAAGGCACTATGCACAGACTGAGCTATTTTTCACTTGAGTGAAAATTAACACTGAAATAAAGTAGAAATTGAAGTAGAAGATAATATTTTCATCATGATGCTTTTCTTTAAGTTTGTGAAATCTTTACCAAAGGAATTTACAGGTAATAAGACTGATAATTACTGTTCACAATGGAGGTGACTTCATATCCACTATGGGACAGGATGTACTGTTATGATCATTACCCCATTTTTTCTAAATCTTATAGGTAACCTGATTTGCTTTAGACAAAGCCCATTTCTGTACACCGACACCATTCAGGGAGTGCACAATGAGCAGTAATGTGAGAGCCGGGCTTCACATGGAGATGGTCCTCCAAAGCTTTACTATAGGCAGAGAGAAGCTCGAACAATGAGGAGCGCGAGAGAGAGAGCAGAAAGGCAAAACCCCTGAGAAATTGTTTAGAGATGAGGTTGACCTAACCACCTGCTTGACACTGTGGTTATTTCTGGCCAAAAAAATCTATTGTCAAGATATTGTTAATATTATCACTACTATTATAAAAAATAAGTAGAAAATAAGTTCATAATTATTGTAGAGAGAATAAACCGTTTATAGTGCTTTTCCAAAACTAGCTACTAACATGTTTTTTGGACATGTACCATGATCATTTTTTGAAGCACCTTGTGTTATGTAAATACAATACATATAGTAATGATTTAATATTTGATAAAAGTACCACAACATTACAATCTGATACATTACTTTACCACAGCACTACCACAGTATTTTTATAGATTTATTTAAAATGTTGTTTAATCTCTGCTTTATGCATTTGACCAATAAATGCTGAAATTGTAACAAAATAAGAAATAATTCAATATTACTTGTAAAGAAATACAATAGTTTAACAGTTGGTACTTCTACAACAAATGTGTTTGCATGTATGTAGACGCTAATCTCACACCTTTATAGATTGAGCTCCATCATGTGGACTCAAATAAAATTATGCATTTATTTATCCATACACAGTCACGTATCAAAGCTGAAACTAAAAATGATTAAACCCTCATGAGCAATTTAACTGTGACTATATGCTGACATTAGATGCCAAATTATACCGTGTATTCATACAATATACGTACTTGTATTTGTCCAATAGTCTGAAAGAATGTAAAGTGCAAAAAGTGAGCTATGTGTCTTTTATAATTGTTAAAACTATGTTACATTTGGCTGAGAGTACGCTATACATTGGCTACACATTGTTTGGTGTGCCATGATGTTTGCTATTGATTGTTTTGTGACAGAGAGATCAGAAGAAATCTGACGCTTGCTATCTTGACAGTTATTGTTTCGCTGAAGAATAGTGACCTTTACAGTCGGAAACCTTTCGTTTTAAGGGCTGTGCACTCAGAAATGATTGATTGTAGCAGTTAAAGATGTTAGTAAATGAGTTGAACAAATAGAATACTGTGTTGAACTTGAGACAATATACTGTAAATTGATAAGAATGAAACTAGAGCCAGACAAAAGAGGAAAGCTACAATGCAATTTTCCCAGGGCACTGTCCACACACTACACCAAACTATTTTTACATGTCAAAATAAAAGTAGACAGTAGAAAATGTAAAAAAACAACAGGTTCGTTTTGATGCAATTCTTTTATTCCCTAGTTTAAGTGAATGTTAAAAGTAAGCTCTTGTAGATGACATCTGTATTAATATTGTTGTGAATCAGAGATCTGTTAGGTACAGACGGCGACCCTATGAGAGATTAGTTTTTGACTGAATTGATCACTTGGTGTGAATAGAGCAAGATAAACAGTGTAGGGGTATTATATATAGAAATTGCCCAAATAACAAGCCATTTAAGTTTCATTTTTGGTGGTGACTTATTTTAAAGCTGCGAACATAAGTGTGTTCAAATCAATAGAACACTGTATCCAAGACTCGTTGACGTTAATGGACAGAGCAGTGGATCAATGCATCTTAAGTATTCAGTGGTCACTGGTAAATTGCTCACTGAATGATTATGGTCATTATTTGATTGGACATTCAATTGTAGTTGTAATTAAACACACACAGTCAAAATTAGAGCCCTTTCACCTCTGACACAATTTCAATGGATGAAGAACAGTGATGACTGAATTATAACAGGTCATTAGATGAACTGTAACAGATAATTGCGTTTGATAAGAATGTGCATTTTAGGGGAAGAAGCATGTCAAACTTAACTTTCTTTTTCAGTAAGTGGCTTTTAGCAAAGCCTTGTGACTGTTTCAGTGTTTTTAATCTTTCTAATTTTTTTAGGGGGGGAAAGAGGCAAACCACCAATGTCAGGATTAAGGCCGTGTTCACACTTGACTTCTTTTTTGACAAGAAAACGTTGACAATGGCACCTTTTTAGTAAAAGAAAACGCTCGCAGCGTTGTGGTTACAAATAGCAGCCGGCAATGTTCAAAGATAGCATTTGTGCAGGAAGGCAGACAGGCTTCATAGGCAGCGTAACAGAAGTCTATTTGAATTATAAACAGAGAGCGTCTTTGCAATAACCACCAATCACATATTTAAAAACTACAATACTAATTTCTCGCTATTGAAAGTGAAAATTAAACTTACATTTATACAAACTATGTTCCAATGGGCGTTTCGGCCGCCATTTTATTTTTTCGAGCTTTAGCCTTCTCGGCCAATCACGTTCCTCGCATGTTGACAGGTCTCTGTCATTGGTTAGCTGTGAAAAAGGTGCTTGAAGTAATGCGTTTTTTTTCAGAAAAGTTGAACTTTTTTCAACCTCAAAAGACGCTCTGAGCTGCAGAAAAAGACGCTGGCACTGGCGTTTAAAAAAGCGCTCAGGACTTTTTTTGAAAACCCAGTTTACTCCATAGGATTATAATGTAAAACAAATGCTAGCAGCTTCAAAAAAAGAAGTCAAGTGTGAACACGGCCTTACTCATTATGAATGAAAATGTAAATACAGATGTTTACTGTTTTTACAAAGACCACCTTTTCTAGTAGTTTGTGCTTTTAAAATCTTTTGAAGACAGGTAACATTTCATCATATAATGCCTTATTTAAACGGTTGCTTGTATACTTAAATAAACACAAATAACAATTGATATAATTACAATTACAATTACAAATTGGTAATCAAAGTTTTAACCCAGTTAAGCTTTTTGTAAATTTTGTCAAAAATTAATAACAGTTACCACTTCAGTTACTGTACTTAGCACACACACACAAAAAACATACATCTCAGAGTAAAGGAACAGAGTAAAGAGAATGAAACAGAGGGCACTGTGGACACATTTGTCTCAGTGAGTCTCGAGTCTACCTGAGGGCAAGAAGAGAAGGTTATCTGACAGCAGCGGCATTTCAGAAGTCTGGCAACTGTCCAGTGGAGGAATTATATCATGAACTGGGTTCCTCTTCTTCTGTCTGGCTCTACAGTTTTGGAACCAAACCTAAATTAGAATTAAATAATATAGAATATTAATGAGAACTTAATGGTTAAAATGAAATGGCCTTGATTATTTTAGAATATTTTATACTGAGTCTTTAAATCCATATTTCAAACTAAACTATTGTGTTAGCAGGGTAAAGGGATCACACACGAAAGCATCTGCCAAATATTTAAATGGTTATGTAAATGAGTATCATAACTTAAGCAAGCTGTTATGTACCTGTATAACTCTTCTGCTCAGTCCAGTCACATCTGCCAGCCTCTGCAGGGTTTGTGCATCCGGGTTCTTGTCTCGGATAAACTGAGTCTGCATAACCTGCATATATCAGACACAGCCTTTTTTGCAGATGCATGTACAAAAATTTTGGCCAATTCTATCTATTTATAATTTGTAATTTTCTATCAATAATTATTATTATTGTTATTATCACTGCCATTATTTTTTTTGATATCTTACCATCTATAAAGAAAAGGTCAATAAGCATAAGCATTAAAATGATCTATTTTAAATAAAAATGACCGTGACTAAGCAGGTACCTGAAGCTGCTCTGAAGTGAAGGATGTACGAGGTCTTTTCGCTGTTTTTGGGATGCAGTCCATCGGTACATTTCTCCCCAAATGTGCTACACCCCCTGTTATAAAGTAAATAGTTTATCACTTCAGATGTCATATGTAAAATATACTTAAAATGTTCATTTCTGTAAAGTAGCTGTTAGTAAAATCTGCTAATAATAACTGCAAAAGATATGAGATGAGAGAGAAACAATTTTACCATTGTCTGACACACGCTGTAGCATTATGTCGTAGTGAAGGCGACAGAGAACTTGGTTCTCCACCAAGCCAAACTCTTCGCCTGTAGACAGCTGCCTTTTACAAGACATACATGCGAAGCAGGCGAGATGGTATATATCCTTTCCTGCCCGCCGAACCCAGTCATTCGCACTGACCGTATGTCGACATCGAGCACATTTTATGGCAAAAGCACTGAAAAAAATATGTGGTACAACATACTGTACATCATGGCAAATAACATCATTGAATTAAACTACAGCATGTAGAGATTATGGGTTGTATTTGAATAGTAAGTATAGAAATACAAATTGTTCACAGAAAATAAAGCACACATTAACCGCAGTTTTTTCAGTTGTTATTTTTTTGATGATATTTTTGTGTAATAATATTTTGTAGCCATTCTCCTGGCTCTTTGCTCATGTGGTGGTGTGTTATTCCCCTAGCCTCTTTAAATTCTTCTCAAAGCTAAGCTTCAGTTTACACTCCAAGCACAACCATGAATACTAAATTTGTAATAGGTCTTTGAAGAAATAGTTCAACTTCAAAACGAAATTCTGTCATCATTTACTCACCCTGTTTTAAACCTGTGTGGTTTTCTTTCTTCTGCAAAACACAAAAAAGATATTTTGAAAAATGTTGGTATGGGTTTTCTGATATCAACATTTTTCAAAATATCTGTTGTGCTCTGCAGGATGAAGTCATACAGGTTTGAAAGGACAAGAGAGCATGTAAATAATGACAGAATTCTCATTTTGAAGGTTAAATAAAAGTTTTCCAAAACTGCATCCTAAATTTTGGATAATCTCTAGGAGCTAGGCTAACTACATTAGCCTAAAACAAAAGCAGGCTACTTGGCTCCAATATCAAGCACAGTAAGTAGCATGCTTAATTGCAAAAGTTTGCAAAAAAGTTTACTTTCATATATTTTTACTGAAGTATCTTAATAAATGCAGAATACCCTGTGTTAAACGATCAGACTGCCAGCCAGCTCCGCATTCATATTATGAAAGTTATCTGAAATGGCGAAGACTTTTATATGCCTAAATCTACACTGAAGTAGGAATATAGCATCGAGATTTACCTTGTATAATCCGTTTTACAGAAAATCTCTTTATTTCTGAAGAAGCAGCTGTTGTGGTGACCCAAAAACATCGCACACACCGAACACTTCAAACACTTTAAATGCCAGGTTAATCCATGCACCTGACAGAAGAAACATATCAAGTTTTAAATGACTGTTAAAACAGTATTTTATTGTTTACACGTATCCATTATTATCGCAATATTGCTTGTACATTAAAAATGTCGTTTTTATCATCTATTCCATTTTAATCTGGCTATATTTCACTCGCCCATACGCACCTTCAGCAAGTGACGGTCCAGAATTTCCCGCGCACAGCGCGCGCACGTGAATAACCGAAATGACAGCGGCGATCTCCTCAGTGACCCTTCTTCCTTCAAACCCCGACAATGCCCGTTCAAAGCTGACTTTGGAAATATGTATATATATATTTTAATACTTTGTAACTAAGGTTGAATAGCATTTTTGTAACTATGTAGCTGTTATTTTGCTAATAAAAAATACAAGCAGGTCTATGTGACTATTTATATTATATGCAACAACCTACCATTTCTGTGCGTAACGGTGCGCGGTGCAATGAATCGAGATGTCAAAATTTACAATCAGTCACCAAGCGATGCCATTTCAGACAGGTACTGAGTACTTATATCAAACCAGGCCCAATTATAAGAGAATGATCGATTAGCTCATGGTATTAACATCGGAGACCTTAAGAATGATTACTATGTGCCATACAATAAGATAAGAGTCCATATAATTGGGATGACTTGAAACGCTTGTGATTGGAGATGAAGTGCAAATTTAAACTGTCAATCAAAGGCGATCTAAGGCCATAATTCAAGGACATATATGGGAAATTCAATATAGGCAGGTTTTTCAGAGTAATCTTGTGGCATTGCCAGCACTAGACATGCCAAACAAAAAAGTTTACGTTTTTTTCCCCTCAACGCTTTAATGCTTTCTTTAAGGTAGCCACATCTTTAAGCACATACTGTATTTAAATACTTGGTTCAAATACATAATACTTAGCAATGGTCCACAAAATGTCTTGTGATTCAGTTTTAAGAAAGCCAGATTTTGTGTTCGTGGTCCTGGTAAACCATGTATTTCCCCCTTTCTAAAAAATATATCAAATGTTTTCTGAGAGGGTTAGTTAGGGCTAGTTTGATATAGTGTGCAATTTAGTGATTTATCCACTAGGTGGGGCGCTGATAAACAGTCAGGATTTTAGTTAGTAAAATCCTGGGAAATTAAACTAAAAGGATTTGTTGGCTGTTGTTTATTATCCATCCAGTTTAACCAAAGGCATTATTATTGTTTTTCTCTTAACGAGACACAGTTTATAATTGCCAATCAAATCAATTTCATGATTTAAAACTCAAGCTGACATCTAATTTTAGACCGGCAGTGTATATAAAAACAAAGGACTTTCATTAATTGAAGTCTAAAAATATTTTCAATTACCTTTGCTCCTTTCTTTTGGGTAAACAAACGCATGTTTTTTCCAAAGATTTAAAAGTGTTTTCTAAATGACAAATGACAACTATTAAGAAGAGAAAGCAATATGGGTTATAATCAACCCATGGTTGGAAACCCCCCCAAAATAGAAAACCCAACCTTTGGGGTATTAACTTTTGCTGAGTTGTATCAACCCAAATATGAACATTTCTGGGTTAATTTAGAGCTCGTCTCTTTTTGACATAACCAAGGGTTGAAAATAACCCTGCGTTTTTTAGAGTGTATAGCAAAATGATAGTCAGAAAATGTTTACAATAGTTCTGTTGATAAGTTACTCACAAACAGATGCGTCTGTGTATGTTTAGCTGTGTAGCAGCCCTGGAATGTTTTTATAAACGCTAAGTCTAGAATTCAAGAGCACTATGTTCAGGGTGTAATTTATGTTGATAGCTTCATACAGAGCTGACACTTTCTCAATAGAACTGCAGCCATGCATGATGTAGGCCGTTGAAGGAATTAAGAAATGGATTTTGATGCATTTGAGTCTCTGTTGAAACAATACATTAGCTTTTAATGTATTACAAAAGCTAATATATTTTGTTTGAAAGAAACTCAAATTAAGATTAAAATCTCTTTTGCTGATGGTTGTGTAGATGTGTTCTATTCTGTGAGGGAGAGAGGTGTGGGTCTAGTTTACAAGAGGGTCATTTAATGAGATTCCACCCCCAGGTGCAGAAGGGTGTGAGAGAGCAGACTGAGATTGTAAATGTTAAAGATAAGGTGGAAAAGCATTCTACTTAAGGGTCTTATCACTTTTGTGAACTGCTAGAAGTCATTATTTAATTTACAGTGAGAATGTTAGGAATGAGGACGTTTTTAAAATTTAAAATGTTGAATATCTCTTTGGACTCTATGCAGACTGTTCGCTTTAAAAGTTTAATAAAAAAATCCAAAGACAAATGCAAGGCAGGATGCAAAAACAGGAACCGAAAATAAGATAAAAGGCAAGAATCAGACTTCAAGAGAAAGACTTCAAGTGCACCAAGTATCATAGACCATTAGCCACCATACTGACCTTATTTAAACAAAGAAAGAAAAGAAAAAACAGGCATTCAATGCACCAACAAAACAGGAAATTATAAGGCAGGATTTAGAAATATTTTCCCCCCATAAAAAGTCTTTACCGTATATACCCTACATATATGTACCCTACATAAACAAAAAACACTATGCATTTATACCGTTTACTTTTATTATAAGCAAAGAACAACAACCTCTTAAGATATGGTTAGATGAATGAAATAAATAAAAAAACAAGATCGGGTGAATGTTAGGGATTCTCAATCAGGTTGTTTATGCCACTTTAGATTCGCTGTCAATCGTAGTTGGGTTTAAACTCAAGGTGGCTTTGCACAAAATGCTTTTTTCTCTGTTGTTCACAAGTTATCCAGCAGGGGAGCATCTGTACTTCCACACAGCGATTTTTATTGTTATTAAGGGGTAGAGTCATGCGCTGTTTCTCCTCTCAAAAAACTCCTCTCGAGCGTTTTTTTCTCATCAGTTCGTGGCTGAGCACGTCTGCACGAGCTTCTGCACGCAGCTCTGCGATATGTACAGAATACGAAATGGCATTATTATTTTGGATTTACTTCCTTCTATAACACCACTTTGGAGTTCCGTGCAATTTTGATCGTTTAAATTGTAGTTTTGTATTTATTTTTTTATGGATTATATTTTGTGTTTCATGTGAAACTGCAATGAAAGGTAAGAAGTAAACTTCCTGTAACGTTACGGTTACGGTCCAGTCTTATATGATGTTTAATATAATCCATGTACATTATCTTTTTCCTTGGTAGTGTTTAGCTTTTTACTGAAGTGTTCGTTTACCCTGCTGCTGAGTATCTCGTTATGTCTTAATGTAGAAAGTCCACCTTCATCAAACATGGGTAAGTATCTCCATTAATCCTTTATCCAAATAAAAAACGATAATATTTTTTATTATTGTGTATATGTAGGTTGGCAAACTGGTGTAATTTTCATTTGTTTTGTTTAGCCTGTTGCCAATTTTTTTCTCAAGGGTTACTGTGTAGATTTAGAATATTTATAAATGACTATATATGCTAATTTTTATGGAAGTGGTTTAAGTCATTTATATAGCTATTTATTAAAGCTTTAGCCAAAATGACTTTTATCCATCCACATGTGCCTGAAGTCAAGGTTTCTTTCCAAAAGTTCACTAAATATACATATCAATTACTTATGCTGTGTGCATTCGTGTATTATTAAAAATTGTCTAAGCTCACCACCACAAGTTGATGCAGTGTCACATAATTCATTGCGGTTTCTAGCGTGTCCTTTTCTTTATGACCTCACATAGGTATGTGTGAGCTGCTCTCAACAAGTCTGATCTTGGTTAGGGAGGTGTGTATGTTATCCTTGTCCTTTGTCTTCATCTGTTTACATATTTTAGTTTATTTAATGAATAAACTACATGGTGCATGCCGTTGCTTCATGGATTAAGAAATATACACCGTGGGGGCTTCTGTTTTAAGTACGTCAGTCTCCATTCCAGCTTGTGGGAGAAGGCAAGGGTTGTTATCTGCTGCACAATTTGTGCACAGCAACCGCATTTCATTCACAATTTCTTATTGTTTTGGGTTGTGTCTGTCATATTGTTGTCAAAGGAAGCAGTGGGTCATGCCCCTGACAGCCATGTGTAAAGATGTGATGTGTGCTGGTGGGTTTATGAATAGGCCTTATCAGAGGAAGCATTGCTGACTCTTATTTACTGTAACTCTGAATTATGTGTGGGAATGCATTTTGATGTAGAAGCGTTGTTAAACCACCCATGGACCTCTATATGATGGTGACGGATCATGTCCCTTGTCTTGTCAGCTGACAGGAACGGGTCTGAAAGAAACATTAATGATCATCATCATACTATTATAATCTTCATCTTGTATTTGGCCCAACAGTGCTTTTTCATATATCATCATTTTTTTTGCAATGTATTTGTTTTTCTAAGTGGCTTACGCCGTGTCTACATCGGATGCGACTGGCGCGCCGCATCCAGTGTGGACAACATTTTAAATTATAATGAATTCTAATGCGTTTCCAGTGTCTTTTGTCTTGCCGCGCCGCGCCGCGTCGGTCACGTCCGATATAGACACGGTGTTAGAGCTTTAATGAAATGAAGGGGTGTTGAGATGCTCATCACTTTAAATAAAAGTATCTGCGGAAATATTACATTTAAATGCATCTTTGTGTTTATGTAGCTCAACTAGAGTGGTAGAGCATGCCACTAAAGTTCAAGTTTAGGTTTGATCCCCCAAAGGATGTCCTTTAATGTACTGTCAAGTGCTTCGGCTAAAAGCCTCTGTCAAATGTCAATCGATCTGTATTAAATATGTGTGAAGTGCTGCATGGAAGTAAAAACTTAATATAACTGCATTATCTTTGTTTTCTGTAGTGAATCCTTGTTGCTATTATCCTTGTCAAAACCGGGGGGTTTGTGTTCGATATGGACTTGACAGATATGAGTGTGACTGCACCAGAACGGGCTACTATGGAGAAAATTGCACTATACGTACGTATCTAAAGTCTTTCATATGTGAGCTCCTGTGTTTCATGGCTGTGCTGTGGATAAATAATTTAATAAAAAAAAAAATTTAATAATACATTTAATTGTATTGTCTTTTCATAATGCTATTCTACCTTCAAACCTTAATATACTCTATAAATTCATTTTTGGAGGTAAATTTCTCTATAGACACAGTCCGACAGCTGTGCCAAACTATTCCGGTCAGAAACAAAGGCTGAGCAAAAAAACTCACTTTCCTACAAACTTTTTCTTATAAGTCAGTCTCTCTCACACACACTCTTTCCTGTCTCTCTTAACATTTTGGCAAAAGTGACCAGGCACAATAAAAAGTCTGAACATGTGCGCTGTTGCAACACAACCTGGCAGGTAAAAATGAGCTTTTGGTATGAAAGAGCTTTGCACCACGTACCCTCATTTCACATTGAATTAAATTCTACTTTCAACCTAATGTGTAAATACTTTTTTTAATAAATCATACTCATGCCTCCCATATGTGGCGCCTTATCTCTTTCACACATATTTCGTCTCTTCCGTAGCCGAGTTCTGGTCAAGAGTCTATCGCCTTCTGAGACCCAGTCCTAGTGTCGTCCACTACATCCTCACACACTTTCAATGGCTGTGGGCAATCATCAACAGGACGGTCCTGAGAGATTGGCTCATGCATAAAGTTCTTACAGGTATGTTTTGATACAAACACAAGTTGAATGGTATCCTGTTGCTCAGATGTAGGATCATTTGCCTATGAATGTTAGGACATTAACTTTAATTTTATTTATCCATCCTTGACAGCTATCCAGGGATTGGTTAATCCAAGGTTTAAATTCAAGTTTGACTAATGAGTCTTGAAGTTGTGCTAAATGTACAGTAAATGAATAATGGCCAAGCCCAGAGGAAAATCTCTTGGCTCAGAAATGTTTATTGCTTAGTGCGCTTTCATAGCTCAGGAGACTTTTTGGAGCTGCCATTTTTGTGTCTTAAGTATTAACGTAGTCTCAGATGTTTCTTAAAAAAGAAACTAATGAGACAATTGATAAAATGCATGATTGAGAGATTGTACTGTACATTAGGATTGTATAGGTAAAATAATCTGGATTTGGATAAAATTGATGAGAACTGTTTGATGAGATCAATAATAATGACTTTTGATTATTATTGGTCATTTATTTTTTAACACATCATTATAATATTAAGTCCTTTAGTTTGTGGCATCAGAGCAGCATAAAATATAACAATTTTAAATTTTTACACAGCCCTACAGACAAAGTCTACAAATGATCAATATAATATGAAATAATGCTAGTTCAGTTGATGGGGCCAGCAAAGCTAAGGTCACGGGTTCAATTCCAAGTAAACATACATACTGATTAGAAAAAATGCATACCTTGAATGCACTGTAAGTCACTTTGGATAAAACATATGCCAAATGTAATGTACGTATACAAACAAATACCTTTATGTCTTACTAAACACTCTTAAGCTGTTTTGGATAAAATGGCAAATGCCAAACGTAATTATAAGACTCATTAATCTTTCAAAACAGCTTCTATTTGGGAGAAAAAGAAGGAAGGTGTACTCACAAAGCACACCGACATATTGAAGTCATTTGGCTGAGCATTTGCTTCCAGACAATTGAAGAGGTGGGAGGGGGGCCTTTCAAACTGAACGTAAATCGTCTTCAGTGGACTTTGCTGTTCACTGTCAGCAACAGACCACACACGTGCATTGTGGACAGAAATTCTGCTTGACCTTTTGTTTTTTTAGCATAAATGCTTAAAGATTGTTTATAATAGTTTCACATGTGTTTGGATGTAATGGCTAACTTACTGTGTTGTATCTCAGCTAGGTTTTATGGCTCTTAATGGATTTTGGCATGCTTGCTTGTGTTCCTGTAAAGGGAGTGTTTGTTATCCCGTCATCCTTTTCTTATTTTTTCAGTCACCGCTGTGTTTTGATTGGCCCTTTTTTGAATTGCCACCCTTTTTTTATCACTTCCTCTCATTATGCAGTTGGCAAAATGTTTTTTCATAGATGTAGAAATAGGCCGGGGGTCAGCGAAGGCCAGGCTCATCTCCTGCAATCATTTGTGTGTTTACAGTAAGTGCACTACCATTCCAGTGACTCCAGACGCTTGTTGCCATGGCGTTCATTCCTTCTGCCAGAGGCCCCAAATTCCTCACGTCCTTAATGCAGCATGCGGGCCAAAACATTCTCCCGCGTGAGCCAAAGAACTGAATATTGAGGAATATTGTTACCATTGAGATATTGTTACAGCGTGGTCGGAATAAGGCCACTTTATATTGTCCTATCATACCTGTACTACAGACACCCAAGTCTTGGATTTCTCAAACCTGTTGCCCAATATTCTTTTTCTATGTAACTTGAAATTCAATAACCATAGGTATACAGATAAAAATGCAAAAGACTCATTCACACCAAGAACAGTTTTATACAGAAAAGATATAGTTTTTTAGATCAGTACAAATGAAATAGAATAGCCAAGTCTAGACTACACATATAATGTTATTGTTAGGATCATGTTAAGAGTAATTTTTTCAAGCTGATGAACAATAAAACAATTACATTAACATTTACATTTAGTCATTAAGCAGACGCTTTTATCCAAAACACCTTACAAAGTAGGGGGAAACAATAGAAGCAATTATATATATATGAAGAGTTTTGTTCCAAAATGAGATACAAAATATCAAAAATCATGTTTTTTATTATGTTTATTATCATGTTTTATTGTGTTTTATTGTGTTAGGCAGCTGAAATTGGTAAAAAAAAATGACAGTGTACTTGTAGCTTTACAGTTATCATCTCGGTATGAATGGGCCTTCATTCTTTAAAATGTGTGAATATTGAAAAAAACTGAAACTGAAAAGTTATTTTTAAGTGTAACTGATATGATGCATTTTTGGAATATTCTCTCCCATCACAGTAAGAGCCAATTTAATCCCAAGCCCTCCAACATACAACTCCAGATATGACTACCTGAACTGGGAATCATATTCCAACATCACCTTTTACACTAGAATTCTGCCTCCTGTCCCTGAGGACTGCCCCACACCAATGGGAACCAAAGGTAAGACTTAGATTGTTAGTGATAAGAGTTCACCTCTTTTATCCAAAGGAGACATGTTTAATGAAAAAAAAAAAATTGAACCCCCCATATTAAAATGCTTCAAGCAAAGCAGTAAGGAAGTCAGGAAATAACTTTTAATGCGTAAAATCTCTCTGTCTAGGAAAAATGGAGCTTCCAGAACCCAGGCTGCTGGTAGAAAGGTTCATGTTGAGACGGAATTTCAGGCCAGACCCTCAGGGATCAAACCTAATGTTTGCCTTCTTCGCTCAGCACTTCACGCACCAGTTCTTTAGAACTCACAACCGCGTGGGTCTCGGTTTCACCAAAGCACTGAGTCACGGGGTGAGTCTTTCAAATGACCCATGTTATCTTCGCTTCAACTTCAGCAAATCAAATATCTGACAGACCTACATGCATGTATAAGAAAAATGGTTTTGCTAAGTCTTGAAAGAGGTGATAAGGTGTTTCTCTTGGCCGGCAAGTTCATGTCTATTAAAGACTTAATTACGTATTCAGGAAGCACAACAATTTTATTTTTGACTCTTGTTGCATAATATTAAAAGAACTGAAGGGGGTTTAAAAAACACTGCCAACCCCTATAGCGCTATACTGTTTATTCCAACATTAGCTATGTGAAGTCTTGATGCATTTTCAATTGCTAGCAGAAGTTTCTTGAATTCTCATGAAGTGTCATGAAACGCCCATGTTTCAGCGGGTTTTTTCTCACACTTATGATAGTAAAAATGTTCAATGCTGTGATGATGTGGGTGGGTAGAGTGTGGAAAGAGAGGAAATTGCTTAAAAAAGGAAGTTAAGCTTGTAAATGCAAATCAATAATTCACCGGTAATGTAAACACACAAACTGGTGAGGTCGATAGAGATGCTGAGAGCAGGAATCCTAGTAATTACATTTTTTTCAATCACCTACATGGAGTAAAAATATTTAGCCAGATATTTATACGAATGAAATGAAGATGCACAAAATGAACAAGTTTCCACTTGCTAATTAAAATGTTTGAGTTCTTTGACTGTCTTAAGTGATGTGCGAAAAAATGTGAGTTGTTGAGTTTCACGACACTTTAATGATTATAGTTCTTTTTTCAAATCCACCGTGTGGTTTGCAAAGACGCTATACTTCAATACTGTATTCAGCTTAATCCAATGTTCTGTATTTATAAACTCAATGTATAGTTTTCATTGCACGTTGAAAACTAGGTGGATGCTGGACACATTTATGGAGACACGCTTGATCGGCAGCTAGACCTCAGACTTCACAAAGACGGGAAACTCAAGTACCAGGTACCATTCAGCATGTCAGGCATGTTGTGGAATCGGGGGGCTGTGCTAGGCCGAGCATGTCTCGGAGTCAACGTGATCTGTCATTTTGGTTTTTTAGCATCTTTCTCAAAAGGGCTTCTCAAATTACTTTCAATTCCTAATAGATGTACTATAGTCCTCACTTTTGCAGATGTACTTCAAGAGTAGTTTTGCAGATGTTTACAAAGAGATCGTTCTGCTTTGTTTCATGAATGAGAGCCTATCTGTGTTAAAAGCATTCATGTTCATTTCCAATGACCTCATTTTACAGCTATGAACAGTCCCTTCTGACTGTTGAGAGACTCTGAATACTGTGTGTATAACATCAGATCATTACCAGCTGATTGTGACATTGTAGCGTAAACATGTGGTTTGTGTAAAGTGATGTCATACGTCATGCATTGTTTAGTCTTTCGGCACAATCACTAAGTCACTGTGGAAATGTTGCTGTCTGTTTTATGGCAGTTTTTGTGTTTTTATATACTTATATAAATATTAGTAATTTAACTACTATAAGTATAGTAGTATACATACTTGGGACTAAATTGACCCATTTTTAGCGTATAAAAGGACGCTTTTAGTATACTGAACTACACTTACAATTACATTTTTAATTTGTACTGCAACTATACTACAACTGAAATGATGTGTATACTTGTGCAATACACATTTTAGTTAATAAAAGCAGCACTTTGAAGTATACTCTCAGTGAATTTAACATCAGTATATAGGCCCGGTTTCACAGACAAGGCTTAAGGCTAGTCCCAGACTAAAATGAATGTGTTGCCTGTCTTAACTGAATATAACATGCCCAGAAATATCTTCAAATATATCAGTGTCTCAAGATGCACACGAGTAATGTATTCTTCTAAAGAATTTTGATAAAAGCTACATAAATACTAAGTATAACTAAGGCATAGTCCTTGCTTAAGCTGTTCCATGTAATGGGAAACCGGCCATAGTTTACTATTTATACTATTTATACACTATGCACTAAGAATTCTACTATGTTCCTATTTAATATAGCTTATTAAAGGTATTTATATTACAATTTCAAGTAAATTGTAATAATAAAGTGCACAAAGAATATCAGACTTTAGTTTATTCTGAGCTCTTCCACCCCAAAGCTGACTTGTTACTATGTAAACTTGAGCATGTAAGTTTATAAGACAAGTATACTTAAAAGAAGCATACTACTAGCACGCTTGAATAAACTTTTCTGTGAGGAACGCTTGTATAAACTTTACTGAATTAATGTTTCTCGTGATTTTGTGACAACAAGTGCACAGTATGCATGGGAACTTCCTAGATCCGGTTTAAAAAGCATTCCCGATTCCAATACTTGTGTTATTCAAAAGTTTTAATGACTTTCCAAATAATAGACTGGCAGTATAAAGCAATAATAAAACATCCCCTCCTCTGGCTTATCTTTGTTTTTTTTCTGTTTGGCTCGAATGTAGGTGGTAAACGGTGAGATGTACCCCCCCAAAGTGGAAGACACGCAGGTGAAAATGAGCTACCCGCCCTCCGTCCCTCTGGACCAGCAGCTGGCTATAGGACAGGAAGTGTTTGGACTGCTGCCCGGTCTCAGCATGTTCGCCACCTTGTGGCTGCGCGAGCACAACCGCGTGTGTGACATCCTGAAGAAAGAACATCCCAGCTGGGGAGATGAGCAGCTCTTTCAGACAGCCAGACTTATTATTATAGGTGAAACTTTCATATTAGAGAAACGTCTCAGTGGTTTCGTATTCATACAATGGGGTCAATGTTGCTACCAACAATCTTTAAAATATCTTCCGTGTTCTACCGAAGAAAGAAAGTCATACAGGTTTGAAATGACATGAGGGTGTGTAAATGATGAAAGAATTTGGAATTTTACCCACCCTGTTGTTCCAAACCCATATGGCTTTCTGTCTTATATGGCTCACCAGTAAATAGGGACTGGGACGTTTTTCAGAGGTATTACAATTATTATTAATAGGTATTAAAGATTGTGATCTTTAACTCCAGGTGAGACCATTCGTATTGTGATCGAGGATTACGTCCAGCACCTGAGCGGTTACCTGCTAAAGCTGAAGTTCGACCCTTCGCTGCTCTTCACCTCTCAGTTTCAGTATCAAAACCGCATCGCCGTGGAGTTCAACCAGCTGTATCACTGGCACCCACTCATGCCCGACAGCTTCCACATCGACGGAGATGATATCCAATACTCTCAGTTCCTATTCAACACCTCTATCCTCACTCACTATGGGGTGGAGAAGCTAGTCGAGGCCTTCTCAACCCAACCCGCAGGACAGGTAATGACCTTGTGACGGATTTGTGGAAGAACTAAATGACTTCAGCATCTGTTCGGAAAACTCTGAACAGTTTTGTAATGAGGTTGCGTCCAGATTGTTTCCGTTAGGAGGTTAAAACGCCTTTGGGGTAAAAGGCAATCCTGAATTCTGCAGATTTGCTCCCATAGGCGTTACAGAAAAATGTTTAGATACAGTGTGGCCCTTTTTAAGTTAAATATAAACTTAAATAAAGTGTAGTGTGAACAATGTAAAAATGTAATATTATTTGTAAAGCGTGTATGGTTCCATTGGGCAAACAAATATATGCTGAAAAGGATAGTTCGCCCAAAAATGACAATTTTCTTAATTTCACCCTCATGTCATTCTATATCATCTTTCTTCTGCAAAACACAAAATGAGATATTTTGAGCATTTGAACATTGGTCTCCTTTAACTTTTACTATTCCTAATTTCACCCTCTGCCTCGTCATCCTATATTCCATTTGTTCCTGTGGTTACTCTGACTCATTTGGTTTTGTTAATAAATTACAAATCTGTTTGTGTTGGAACAGATCGGAGGTGGTCAGAATATTAATAAAGTGGTATTGCATGTAGCAGAAGGTGCAATCAAAGAATCAAGAGAACTTCGGCTTCAATCCTTCAACGAATATCGCAAGAGATTTAATCTGAGACCTTACACGTCCTTCTCAGATTTTACAGGTATCATATTATATAAAAAACGTATTAATTAATATCTAATGTCAATGTCAAATATCTGATTGAATTAAAGCATTTTTATTAATTTTATTTATTTAAAAACTGTATTAAAACATATAACATTTTTATTTATTTATTATTTACAGTATAACATGAAACATTTTTACATTACTTATTTTTCCATCATTTTATTTCATTCATAACCAGGGCTGTCAAGCGATTAATCGCATCTAGAATAAAAGTTTGTGTTTACATAATATACAGTATGTCTGTGTGCTGTGCATATTAATTTTGTATTTATAAACACATACACATACATGTATATACTATATACAAAATATTATAATATATGTATTTATTTATATTTACCAGTAATTATTATTATATATAAATGTTTATTAATTTTTATATTTTAAGTTTTTCTTAAATATATGCATGCATGTGTATGTTTATAAATATGCACAAAATACTGTTTAGTATGTAAACACAAACTTCACAGCCCTATTTATAACATAACATTTTTATTTTATTTATATTATAGCATTTATTGAAACAGTTTTACACTTCAATAACTACATAACAAAAACTATAATATAGCAAAAACATTTTATGTGTCTTTTTATTTTACACTGCTCAAAGTTGTTTAGCTATTAACAGTGTTAGTTACCTTCTCAAATCGTTGACAAAATGTCATCCTCATAAATCCCCATTAACACACATCAGGTGTATTGATGGTTACATTGCAGGTGTGTACTATTGATGTTTGATGGCTTTACAGGTGAGGAGGAGGTAGCCAAGAAACTTGAAGAGCTGTATGGTGACATCGATGCCCTGGAGTTCTACCCCGGTCTCATGCTGGAGAAGACGCGACCGAGTGTGATATTTGGCGAAAGCATGGTGGAAATGGGTGCCCCGTTTTCCCTAAAAGGCCTATTGGGAAATCCCATATGCTCCCCTGACTACTGGAAACCCAGTACGTTTGGGGGTAAGACGGGTTTTGATATAGTGAACTCTGCCTCTTTGAAGAGACTGGTTTGCCTGAATACGAAATGGTGTCCGTATGTCTCGTTCCACATTCCTCCAACAGATTATGAGAAGCAGAGATCTCAAGAAGAACTTTAGCACAATGTGCATCAAGCGAAGTAACTGTTAAAAGTGTTATAGGTCAGAGATTGTAGGTATGGAATCTGCAGTTTTCATACACTGACTTTGGGAGATCAGAGCACAGTCGAAAACATTATGCTTTCTCACATTCATAGAAATGCACTTCATAGTTCTATTTCATATATATATTCATTCATATTTGACTTGTTTGAACACAGATGCATAATTTTAGTACAATAACTGAACAGAACGAATAGTCTAGTAAATCAGAAATGAATAAGTAGTAAGGCAGTATATTTCTAAATTCACACATCTATTTTTTTGTTGATCAGTATTCTTTACAGCCTTACTTGTGTTGCCAAATACAACACGTTCAGCTTTAATACACAATCTTATGATATTCCGTCCATTTCACCAATTTAATTATCTTTTTATATGGGTTTTTAAAGCACAGTTGAAATAAACAATGAACTTTTGATACATTATCAACCAGTTTCTTTATCGTCAGTATTTTTTGTTAATCACTGCTGTGTGTTTTGGTATGAATAAACGAGACCGTGAATGTCTTTAAAAGAAAACATTTGAAGAGTTTGTTTCCAAAATGAGATCACTTCAAAACTCATGTTTTTTATTTAAAACGTGTTAGTTAGCTGTATTTTTAGAGTTATTATGGCTTAAATCAAAACAAACCAACTGCAGTTTGATATTAATTGGAATGCACAATAAAAATACATGATTTTTGAAAGTTTTGGAACCAAACTCTTCATTTATACTGACAGCATTACTTTCCGATTGTCTGCTCAATATTACAGCATAGATGGTTTAAAAAACATCATCCAATGTATGAAGTGTTACATCGTACAGCTGAAGGGATCTTTAAGTGAAATATTGCTGATAACGTAAATTTTTCAAAAATTAGTTATCAAAAATTTTTCAAATGTTTGAATGAAAAGTTTAGAAGGATTACTGTGCCATCTGTTGTTTTACATATTGTAATAAAATACACATTTTGTGCACATTAAAACAATTTATATAGATAAAACTGATGTTTTTTAGCTTTCTATTAGGAAAGATGTATGCTTGGTGTTTGTTTGGTTATAACAGAATGTAAACGGTTTAAAATAAATAAGGGATTTCCATAATATGAACTTGTGAGTGAGAGAAAAAGCCAACAAGAGACTACAGTTATTGTATTAATTGGTTATATTTACTTCTTTGTAAAAGCCAACTGAGTGGATTGCTTTACAGAACAGGACATAAATAAATAAATAAATAGTGAATATTTTCTTCCAAATTTTCTTAACCTTTGGCACATGCAGAAGTAACAGTCGAGTTGTTGTGCACAATAGAACCATTTACATTTACATCTCATTGCATTTACAACATTTTTTTACATAATATCTTGGCCGATTTTCTAGCAAAATTATCTGCTTTAAAAATAACTAAATCTAATGTTTAGAAATACACATATACAGTATATGAACTATTATACATTCCTTGGCATAAGCAGAAAGTAGTTTGTGTCTATTAACCTGACTTCAAAAAAATTGAATGGCCTTTCAGAAACGTGTAACATTTCAAGCACGCACGCGCAGAACGTTACACTTTTTATAAAAAAAATCTTAATTATTGAAATATTTTTGGAGCTCTGGTATGCCGACTTTTCATAAATTTTTCAGATATGATTTGTTTTGGTTGATCACCCTTTTCAAGTTGAATGTGCCTGCTTTTTTGTTGCATTTTTGTCAATGAACCTGAAAAATATTAATCAATATCATCAGGAGTGTAGCTAAAATGTAAAAACTGGGGGCGTGGCCACAAAAGAAAACTTTCTCATGAATATTAATTAGATGATGTTTGCACTGTTTTAATACACAATTAGCATCTTGTGTTCCACTGAAGATGCCATAAAAAAGAACCTTTGTTACCTTCATTATTTTTCTTACACATCAACGAGATTAAATGGAGAGCATATGTAAACTTTTGCTGAAGTCTCCTGCATATCTCATCTAAGAAAAAGATCCAGAAATTTCACAAATATCTCCATTAGTTTCAGGAGAAACCTAAACAATGTCACAAACTGACCTCGAAATTATTGAAGATTTTAATATAAACATTTCAACAATGCCATTGTTTGACGTATCTGAATATTCTAAGAAAAAATAAGAGCAAAAGAGCACCATCCCTAAAATAACTGACCGTATAGCATTAAAAAAACAAGCTTTCTCACTGCTTTGTTTTGTCTATTTACTGTGGCTGGTAGATGGTGCGGTTAATTCATGCTCCAGTCTGGTGTTGATCTGCTGGCCCGGGGCTCCTAAGCCAGAACACGAAGTATGAGTGGCCGCCGAGGGGGATGATGGGTAAAAGTGAACATCAACGGCGACGGACGTCATGCCCAGGGACACGCAGTGAGACAGCAGGAGGGGAGAGAGCCCGTGGGAGATGTTAATGCTGTGACGCACGGGAGTCGAGCAGGGCTCGCTGGTCTGGAGGGTCAGAGAGGAGCGCAGGCCCTCCTCATGGGCGGGTGGGGGATTGGGTGGAGGAGGCGAGGGGGCGTCCTGACCGGCTTCAAACTCACTGCTTCTCCAGTCATCCATGCACTGCAGCTGAATGTCAGAATGCGGTGAGGGAGTGGCCATCCCTTCCTCAAATATAGTCTCCAGCTGATTTAATATAGAGGTTAAACAGAAAATTTGTTATTTGATGTGATCTGTTTTTTTTTTTAAGATGTGACTATAGATCCTTTAGGTTTGCCGTTAGGAATCAAAACCCATTAGTTGGATAGTACGGAAGCTCTAGTATGATCTCTGAGGATGATTTGACCCCAAGAAAAAATATGCTCGCTGTAGTTTAAAGT
Source organism: Triplophysa rosa (assembly GCF_024868665.1). Lineage (NCBI taxonomy): Eukaryota > Metazoa > Chordata > Actinopteri > Cypriniformes > Nemacheilidae > Triplophysa > Triplophysa rosa. The sequence continues at coordinate 3,600,477 of NC_079891.1, forward strand.
AAGTTATACCTTTACAAAAATAAATATACTTCAAGTTAATTTGATCAAGTATACATAAATTCAAGTATATTTTAAGGATACTTTATGTAGTAAGTATATCAATAAAGTATCAATGTACTAGTAGTAAGTGTAGTATTTCAATACTACTTGGAACTAAATTGGCCCACATTTTAATCTATAATTAAGTTAAGTAGTAAACTAGTACTCAACTAGTTTACAACCACTGCAAGTATAAAACAAGTGAACATACTTTTACTGTAGATATACTGATTTTAGTTTACTGTTTCAATACTTGCAGCACATTTTTAATTTAAAAAGTCAACTTTATAAGTGTAGTAAACTACTAGTGAAAGTATTGAAATAAGAGAAAAAAATAATAGGCCTCTCAATCAAAAAAGTACACATAACTACAAGCCAAGTATACTTAGATCTTGCATCTTTTGCTAGATATACTTAAAAGTATAATTAAGTTCAAGTGCAGGCCAAACATTTTCTGTCAGTGTAAGTCAAGTGTAGTTAAGTGTAATTTTAAGTATAATTTTGAGAATATAACAGAGACTTTAGTGTACTTTATTTTAGTTTAAAAGAAGAGTACTAAAAGCATGCTTGAATAAACTTGTTTTTTTTTTCAAAAAAAGTAGCAGTATGGGTTCGTTTCAAGAAAAGAATGGCTAACACTTTTAGCTTGGATGTACATTTCTTTGGATAAAATGGAAATGCAATGTAAAAATAAACAAACATTGACTGACAGAAAGGAAAGGCGCGTTCTTAAAAGCGCTGGATGTTTCAACCCACGGACAAACCCAACCGTTGGAAAATGGCCATAACCAGGGCTTTGTACTGACCTGGTCCTCTTCTCTAGGCTCTGGATGTGTCTCCACAATAACTGGGAGATCTTGGCCAGATTGTTGATCATCACTGGAGGACGGTTCCATGGGCAGGACAGGCGGGCTGGATTCTGGTGGAAGTGCTCTGGTCTCTGATGTGTTGGGGCTTTGCTCAATAACAGCCACCAAATTATCATCCTCAAATGCCCTGAAAATGCCATCATACCGTTACAAGAACTTCTATTCAGTTGGCATGCGAAGACAAGACAGGCGCATTGTTTGATTTACTTGTGGACTCAACTAACTTGTTATCGTAAGTCCCTTCTATGGCAAGACGTTCCCCATGTCTGCATGGCCCACAGATGCCCCTCAAAGCTAAGAAAAAACTATTTCATTCCACAATGACCAATTTGACAGGTTTATCTGAGAATAATGAACAACATCTCACCTGCTCTCCCAGTAGGAAAAGCTGCCGGATCCTTTTTCTGAACCAAAGAGTAAAAGGCCATGGCAACGAAAATAAACGCCAGGGAAACGCAGACTCCAACCACAATAGGAATGTCATGTTTTTCAATCACAGGCCACCACGTCTGAGATTTCACCTTCTCCCTAAAACAGGCATCAGATTATGTAACCATTACCAAACCATTACAAAGCCTTACAAGCCATGTTGGTAGGCCTGTCCAAATGTCCTATTACCTTGCATTATTGTCAGTGGTCCTCATAGGGGCTTGAGAAGTATTTTTCTTCAGAGACTCAACAAGGTCTGTATTGTTTGTCGCTGACGACTTGGTTTCTTCAGATTGCTCGGTTATTTGGCTCTGGTTATGGTGTTTTTCCACAAAGGTTAAGGCGGTGAAGTTGTCCACATCCAGAAGAGTTAAACCTGACGTCTGGCTCTGAATGTTTTTAAATTGGGTAAAGGCATATGAGTCTGATGGTGACTGATCAGTTGTGTTTGGGTTCGTTACTGGAGATTCAGTTAGCTGTTGTGTTGGTTGGATGTGTGGTTGTGTATCTTTTAGTTTGAGAAATGACGTAGGGTTGGTGGGCATAGCTGTTGGTTTTTGTGTTTCTATGGATCCTCTTATGCGCTCATTACTTCCTTTGCTTATGCCAGCTGACTCAAGAGAGACAAACTGGGTCATATCTTGGGCAGAATGAGTACGTGTTGGCGAGTCCTCCATAAAACCATTTAAAGCTGGATCAAAGACAGAGATTTACAATAAGAACAACTATGTTTTATTTCGCGAGAAAGAAAGATAAGAAACAAGGGGATGTTTCTTAATGTTTACCGTGGACTTACATGATATCTTTGTGTAATCTTCAGTTGCGTGTTGAGTGGGTTTATTTGTCTCTGTGTAGCTTGGAATCTTTGAATCATAGCGACCGCCGTTCGTAAAAAGCTCTTGCGCACTCTCGGAAACCTACAAGAGTCATGAGTCATGTAAACAAACCAGTAGGCCATTCAAAATACTTAAAAATGAATGCAAATCAAACACAGTAGAAATATTAGAGGGTCAGTTCGCCCCCAAAACACAAGTCATAATCTAGCCATTGTCATGTCAAAAGTTTTTCCTTAAATTGAATACAAGACTGAGTTTGGAATGGTAAATGGTGACTGAGGCTGCCACTCATGATGAGAAAATCAATCATTTTGGGTGAACTGTCTCTTTAAGAGACCAACATCACTGACAAATTTCTCTCCATATTGCATCACTCACAGTGGGCTTGTTTTCACTCAGCGCTTCCTTATTAGGCAAGACATCAGATTCATCTTGAAAATAAAGGATTAGGTGAATTAAATTAATCCAGGATTTACAAACAGAGTGATGTATATTTACTGCATGAGACATGATAAAGTCTCATTGGCTCACCAGTCACAGTGATGATGGTATGTCGCATATCCTGACCGACTCCATTTTCTGCAGTGCAGTGATATTCTCCTGCATCGGCTCGATGGATGCTGGAGATGACCAGTGTCCCATTATCTGTGAAATTAAACATTACTTTAAAATATAGCCTATAGGCTACATATATTTTCACATTAAAACGTGCAATAATGCAAAACCTTCATTTCAGCGCGGAGTACGCTGGATATTGTTCAGCACTAACTTTATAGAAATGATTTATTTGATGTAAAAATGACTGTTCAACTACAAAAAATAATTGATACTAAGGAGGAAAAATAGTTCCTGTTGCTCAACTGCCACAAAATTGCGCGAAGGCAAGGTAATTTTAGTTTACTTAAAAAGCATTTTTGTTTTTTTTAAATCAAATAAAATAGCAAAAATTTTAATGCCACCTCAGCAATAAACTGAAATAAATTTAAAGCACTAAAATTATAATAATAAAATTAATTGTATATAGCAACATAAAAAATAAACAAATAAACAATAAAATGACAAAAGCAATTTTAAAATATTAATAAAAATGAAATAAATCTAAACTATATTAACTCTGTGCAAAGGTCATGGGTTCGATTCTTTGAATAAAAATGTTAGCCAAAAGCATAAATGTAAATATAATGTTAACACAAGAATTTCTTAACAAACCATCAATGTGTATCTGTAGTGGGAGTGATGTAGGAGCGGTTGGATGAGACAGTTCAAGTGTTTCTCGGATCAAGGCAGCTCGGATCCAAGTATATTTGACAGGAAAATCTCCAACGGCTCGACAGGGTAGACTAACACGAGATCCTTCTGAGACAGTGACTGATGCAATAAATGAAACGATGACAGGTTTCTCTGAAACCAAGAGGAAAATCGGTTTGTAAATCCAGTACTTTTATGGTAAACCAGATTATTTAAAATATATATTATCGTGTCCAAACCCATGGTATTATTGTATACTGTACTTTTTATTTAGAAAAAGTATAGCTCTATTATATTTTGTAAAGTGTGATTTACCAGCAACATGAAGAGTCATGGTTTTCTCATCATGACCCGCTGTGTTGGATGCGGAGCATGTGTACAGACCTTCATCATAAACTCTGACTGATGAAATGTAGAGAGTGCTGTTTCTTACCCTGGGAATGAAATAACAAGCACGGTGAACATTAACCATAAGTGTCTGTTAATAAACTGTTCATGCAGAACTTACCCCATGATTATTTTGCCACCGGTTTGTACCGACTGGCCCTGTTTTGACCACTTTATTATAGGAGCAGGGTGTCCTGACACCTGACAGTGAACTTTAACCTCACCTCCTACAGGAGACGTCACCAACTTCGGCCAGATAGTCACGGATGGAGGTTCTAAAAAGATACGTAAAGAATAACCAAACATGAAGTGTGACACATGAGCAGTCAAACCTATTTTTCATTCCAGATTTTGTGAGAATACGGACGTCAAATGATATTATTAATGAGAAAGTGAAGTGAACATTTTTATTCTAATCTTGTACACAAACATGTAAGATGATGTAAATATATATATATATATATATATACATCATCTTGTACTTATATATTTGATTTACTGTCATTCACAAAAAATCGAACGTTCCTATTCCTATGGTGATCTAGTGCATGTTAAGACAATGTAATCATTTCTTACCAAGAACACCCAGAAAGATTTTTTTTGAGGCGAGAGCCCTTTTGACATGAGAATTAGATGCTCTGCAGAAATAATATCCCGTATCTGTTTCTTGCACACTGAAACACAACAAGCCTCATTTGAAACACTATAAAAATATGAAGAGTTTGGTTCCAAAATGAGATAACTCTGTTTACACTTTTTTTCAAAAATCATGTTTTTTTATTGTGCATTCCCATTAATATCAATCAAACAGCAGTTGGTTTGTTTTGATTTAAGCCATAATAACTCCAAAATAAACACAATAAAACACAATAAAAAATAAAACATGATAACATAAAAACGGAGTTATCTCTTTTTGGAACCAAACTCTTCATATAATAAATAAAGTTTTCAAAATTATAGACATGCAAAAGGCAGAGGTGTATAGTACTTGAGTATTTTACTCAAGTACATTTATCGAGTATCTTTATCGAGTGTTTCTACTTTGGGAAAATTTTTACTTCACTACATAATGAAGCATATATATATATATATATATATATATATATACACTCACCTAAAGGATTATTAGGAACACCATACTAATACGGTGTTTGACCCCCTTTCGCCTTCAGAACTGCCTTAATTCTACGTGGCATTGATTCAACAAGGTGCTGAAAGCATTCTTTAGAAATGTTGGCCCATATTGATAGGATAGCATCTTGCAGTTGATGGAGATTTGTGGGATGCACATCCAGGGCACGAAGCTCCCGTTCCACCACATCCCAAAGATGTTCTATCGGGTTGAGATCTGGTGACTGTGGGGGCCATTCTAGTACAGTGAACTCATTGTCATGTTCAAGAAACCAATTTGAAATGATTCGAGCTTTGTGACATGGTGCATTATCCTGCTGGAAGTAGCCATTAGAGGATGGGTACATGGTGGTCATAAAGGGATGGACATGGTCAGAAACAATGCTCAGGTAGGCCGTGGCATTTAAACGATGCCCAATTGGCACTAAGGGGCCTAAAGTGTGCCAAGAAAACATCCCCCACACCATTACACCACCACCACCAGCCTGCACAGTGGTAACAAGGCATGATGGATCCATGTTCTCATTCTGTTTACGCCAAATTCTGACTCTACCATTTGAATGTCTCAACAGAAATCGAGACTCATCAGACCAGGCAACATTTTTCCAGTCTTCAACTGTCCAATTTTGGTGAGCTCGTGCAAATTGTAGCCTCTTTTTCCTATTTGTAGTGGAGATGAGTGGTACCCGGTGGGGTCTTCTGCTGTTGTAGCCCATCTGCCTCAAGGTTGTGCGTGTTGTGGCTTCACAAATGCTTTGCTGCATACCTCGGTTGTAACGAGTGGTTATTTCAGTCAAAGTTGCTCTTCTATCAGCTTGAATCAGTCGGCCCATTCTCCTCTGACCTCTAGCATCAACAAGGCATTTTCGCCCACAGGACTGCCGCATACTGGATGTTTTTCCCTTTTCACACCATTCTTTGTAAACCCTAGAAATGGTTGTGCGTGAAAATCCCAGTAACTGAGCAGATTGTGAAATACTCAGACCGGCCCGTCTGGCACCAACAACCATGCCACGCTCAAAATTGCTTAAATCACCTTTCTTTCCCATTCTGACATTCAGTTTGGAGTTCAGGAGATTGTCTTGACCAGGACCACACCCCTAAATGCATTGAAGCAACTGCCATGTGATTGGTTGATTAGATAATTGCATTAATGAGAAATTGAACAGGTGTTCCTAATAATCCTTTAGGTGAGTGTATATATATATATATATATATATATATGAAGAGTTTGTTTCCAAAATGAGATAACTCCGTTATTTAAATTTTTTTTAAATGATGTTTTTTATTATGTTATCATGTTTTTATTATGTTTTATTGTGTAAACTGTATTTTTTTAGTTATTATGGCTTAAATCAAAACAAACCAACTGCAGTTAAAAAAATATGCCAAATTTTCAAATCGGAGTTATATCATTTTGGAAGTATACTCTTCAGTATTAGGTTATATATATGTGTGTATGTATATATATATATATATATGTATATATACAGTATATGTATATATCAATATATATATATATATATATATATATACTGTATATATATATATATATAGTTTACTCCACTATATTTCTCAAATTTTTTACATGTTTTTACCTTTAATACTTAAGTAGCCTAAAATCTACTATCTTACTTTTACTGAAGTAAAATGATTATTGTGTAAATTACTTGCGTAAAAGTAAGAAAGTACATTGACTTTTAATGTACTTTTTTAAATGTAAAAATTGCAAGGTATTTTTCAAATGTAGTCGAGTAAAAAGTATGATATATGCCATGCTTTATAATGTATGGAAGTAAAATATTTCCGAAGTAAAAACACTAGTAAAAAAGTAAAGATATACTTGATCCCTGAGAGTAAAATACTCAAGTCCTATTAATACACCTCTGGCAAAAGGTTTATTAGGGTTAGAGTGTGGTTTAGGGTTAGGTTAAACCATTTTAACTAGCTGTGTGTGAACACAATTCAAGTCTTCACCTGTGGATGCGCAGGTCTCCGTTAGGATCAGTTGTGTGGTGAAGTCCCGGATGGAGTGGCTGGTTGTTTTTATACCAGGTCACTTGTGTTTGGGGTCTGGATTGTGGAGGTCTACAGAAAAGTATCGCAGAATCCCCCTTCCTGACTGTTATCTTGACTGATTCCAGATTTAAGGACCAGTCCATAACTGTGTGACAGGGAGATGAAACGTTATGTAAAATGTGCTTTGAATTTGAGTAGATTCATCAGACACAAAGGTGCAGTACCTGCAGGAAGGAGGTAGGCTGGTTGTGAAATCACGTTCTCCTTCTTATTGCTAGCTTCACAGAAATAAAACCCTTCGTCTTCTGACAAAACTCTCCTAAGAGAGAAGAAAAACCATTTTTGTTTTATGGACAGAATAGTGCTTCATGTGCAGAGAGAGCCCTTAAAAGTTTGTAACCACGATAGAAATCTCACTGAAAAACCAGCAGCTGTCCATCCTTCTGTAGACTCCATCTAGAGGTATTGAGTATTGGATGTCCGTCTTTAAACCACTGTACTGTGGGAATGGGAAAGCCTTCAACAACACAATGCAGAACCGCTTCCATTTCAACAGCTACAGTGATGTTCTGTGGACCTTCAACGATCTTTACGTTCATGCTGGAACCTGTGCAGGCAGAAATAAAGACAGAATTCATTTCAGTTTATCCAGGCGGTGAGAAGAAAGACATGTGATTGTATGTATGTATAAAAATGAGATGTGCTTTACAAAACATTTTGTCAAAGAACTACAGTATATCTCACCATATACTGTCAGAGTTGCTGCATGACTTTTTTTAGTTATGTTTAGCAGGGGATTGTGGGTAATGCAGACATAAATTCCTTGGTCTGCTTTGGTGACGTTAGCCATGTGCAAAGTGCCCGATGTCTTCCTTTGGCTCCCTCCACCATACTGCCCCTGGTGGTGATTTTTAGGGTTTAACATATGAAGAGCTTTTCAAAATGATCTAAACAGTTTTCCTTACTTCATGACCCAACACTATCTTTCGTGTTATTTCAAATTCATACGACTTCTCTTGTTCATGGAACACCGAAAGAGATATTAAGCAGAATGTTAAGCGCACCCCCAGTCACCATAAACTTGCATTCTACAATATGCAGTGAAGATGCAATGAAAGTGAATGGTGACTGAGGCTGCCAGTTCTTAAAGGGATAGATCACCCAAAAATGAATTTCTTTGTTCTGCTGAACACAAAGGAAGATATTTGGAAGAATTCAGTAACCAAACAGATCTCTTCCCCCATTTATTGCCAAGGGAAAATAAATACAATGGGAGGCATTGGGGGATGAGATCTGTTTGATGTTCCAAACCTGTATTCATTTCTTTGTTCTGTTGAACACAAAAGAAGATATATGGAAGAATGCTTGTAATAGTTCTGGGGCACTTTTGACTACCATGTTTTTCCCCCTATGATACTCAATAGTGCCCCAGAACTGTTTCATTACAAACATTCTTCCCAGAGCTGGCCCTCCCCATAAACGAACTAAGTGGCTGCTTAGGGCCTCGCCGCCACTAGGGGGCCCCCAACACTTTTTTGTGATATATTCACAACACACGTCCATTTTCTCATGTAGGGCCGGGCCCGTAACCCGTATTTTTTCTGTTTTGTGTGTCAAAATTTAAACAAAAGCTCCATACATTTTTTTTCTAATTTCAGAAGCCGTTTCACTCTGATATACATCACGATACGGATACGGAAAAGAAAGTCAATCGCAACTTCCGTCTGCTGCGTCCAAAATCGCCTACTTCCATACTATAGTAGGCGAAAATGAGTATGAGTCATGAGTAGTATGTCCGAAACCTCAGTGTGCAAAAACCAGTAGGCGAGAAATACCCGGATGGTCTACTTCCGCCGAGATTCATGAGTGTGGATCGGATGGACACTTTTCTATCCCACGGGAGCTGAGCAACGGTCAAATTTCAAAAGTAAATCAAATAAATATAGCGGAAAACTTTTAAGGCGGACGTCCGTTTTTAATGTAAGTGCCAAAAATAAATTTTTCGTGACTAAATTATGTTTTTATAAACGCTCAGGTTGATGTTAACGTCAAAGGTCAAAGAGCATACGGGTCGCATGACCATAAAACATGGCGGACGCAGTATGTCCGAAATGTATTCATACTACACCCACTCATACTATATAGAACGTACTGTTTTAACGGCCGATAGGTAGGTACTTATTTAAATTCAGTACATACTGTCACAGTATGCGATTTCGGACGCAGCAATGGTGACTTTAAAGTCCCTGTGAACTGGAAGTTGCGATCGTTTTTACTTCCGTATTCTGACACATTTCCGAGTGAAAAGGAATTTCAAAGGAGAAAATTAGTGAGCGTGGCTTGCGTTTTTCACTGCGAATTAATTGGATGTGTAAAAACAGCTGTTGCTATCCCTGCGTTCCAATTCGCCTACTTATAATATGCCCAATAGAGTAGGTTCTGTTTTTGTGTTGGAATAGTAGGTACTTTTGAGCGCATGCCAAAATAGATGCACACACTGGGACATACTAACAGGAAGCGGAAGTGGCCGTTGTTGCCTAGACAACATTGTGGCCAATAACTGTCACACACATCAAAATACAGCTCTTCTTTCCATTAAGGTATTTATTCATTCATTATTTTGTTTGTTTACTGTATACTTACATTTGTTAATTTAGTGACGCATCAGTTATATAATTTATTAATTCAGGGGAGCCTCACTAAACTCCGCCTACTCGCAGTGAGTTGTGGGTAATATCAGCCGTTGGAGTGTGCATCATTCTGCACTTCGAATTTCTACCGGAAGTAGACCATCCGGGAATCTTTGGAATACTATTTTCAACAGACTACGATTTGGGACATACTAATTCTACTTTCGAATACTATTAGGACGGATAGTATGCTGATTGGAAGGCAGGGATTGATTTTGAAATGAAGCGGGCAGCAGAGTGACAGTTGAAGGGGAGGAGTTAACTGATGCTCCGACCAAGCCGTCTAATTTACGTAATTTGAGATATAGTTATTTCAGGGCGGAAGTGCATTTTCAGATTTTAACATTAAAAAGAAAATGACCCACATTGATAAGCTATTTACTATAAACGCTGCAATATTTCATGAAAAAATAAGAATTGTCATTTAAAATTTCACTGGGACTTTAAAAATCGCAGTGCTGTGCAACACACAACATACTGTAAGTGACTAAAAACATTCAATATTTGACAACTGTTTAGTGTTTAACCATAGAAATGTTCAACATCCGACAGTATTCACTGATGCAAACGACAAAATGTGTAATTTACGTGATTCATGTAATTTAAAATTATCTGTCAATTCAGCGTTTTATTTGGGATAAGGTTAAGAATAATTGTGTGCATATTGTAAATTAATTTTATGGTTATCAAGTAAATACACAAAATAAAAAAAGATTAAATCATCCTCAAGGGCTGTGTGGCTTCAAAAGGGGGTTTATAGGTTGTGGTTAAACTAAAAAAAGATTTTTAAAATCAAATCTTTGCAAATAGTTAAATGCATTGAACAATAAATTCCACAACCTTTGTATGGTCTGTGCTCAAAATTTAAAGGGACAGTTCACCTAAAATTGGAAGTAATGAAATGATCAAATGTTTTGACAATCACAATAATCCAAGGTTTATGTTTTTTTTTATGACATTCCTACATCCCAAACACATCTACAACTAATAGAATTGGGTGTGTTAGGTTTAAAGTGTGCGTGCAAATAATCAAACATTGATAATAGTCGACTTTATTGTTGGCACAGGGGGACCCCAAATAAAATTCTGCTTAGGGCCCCGTAAAGGCTTGGGCCGGCCCTGATTCTTCCAAATATATTTCTTTGTTTTCAGCAGAACAACAAACTTTATACAAGTTTGGAACAATTTGAGGGTGAGCAATGATGTCAGAATTTTCCTTTTTCGGTGACCTATCCCTTTAACAGTCAACCATGTGCGGTTTTTGTATACCTGAATCTGGTTTCCTATGGTGAGAACTCGGCCATTCTTTAACCATGAAATCTGTGCAGGAGGAAAACTATCACCAGAAACGCATTGAAAGAAAACATCATGACCTTCTTCAGTGCTCAGGGACTGGGGGTGAAAGAACACGTCCTCCAAACCTAGAAGCACACACATACAAATAACACACTTGAGACCTGACAGACATTCCTCCTGTCCTATGTGTAACTTCCAACCCTCATTTCCTGTTAAAATACTTCAAACATTTTGAGACAAATCTGCTTGCCTACATGCTTTCCAGTGTCCATTTGCATTATTCAGCATAAATGAGCAATATAGCTTTCACGAAAGGTTGTAAAAATGTGAGAAAATGAACATAAATGGAACATAATGTTTTAATAATGTAATCTGTTGTACACTGAAAATTTGTAGCTGTTACCGTAAAGAGCTAAGTACCTGCCTAATGTAAAGATCATTTTAGAGGTGTAACCTAAAATATTTAGGTATAGTTTCAATCATATTTTAATCCTATTGTTTAAATGATTAAAAACAGCTATTTTTCATGTTATCACAAGAATACTTGAAAATATATACAGTATTTTACAGCGTAAAACATTTCCAAAAATTTCTATTAACAATGTTTTTTTGCATTTTACATAAAAAGTCAGATATATCAAATATATTAGATTTGATTATATCTGTATTTAAAGTTTTTTTTTACATATCTAAGAATATAAAACCGAAACAAAATTTGTCATTTCACGTGTAGCATAAATTCAATGTCATTTTATTTATATAGCCTATAGCGCTTTTCCTATGTCCTGCATTGTTGTAAAAACATTTGCAAATTAAGCAAAAATATTATAAATAAATACAGTAAAATATGTCAAAAAATATTATGTTGTATTAGTATTTGCAGGGGTAGTATTAAAAGTCATCTCCATCAATTTCAGCGTGTCTTTTATCCTAAATCTCATTTCAGATGGACATCCCACTTTGAGGAAGCAGGGGTAGTTTGAAGTCCGCCGTTGCTAGGTTACGTGTAGAGCAGCACAATGTTTTGACAAGCCCTTTGTCAAATTATGCAAGTGTATGAAGCATTTGCATGGCACACGTGCATTTACATGGCCCACTTCAATAAGCCGGTATAATATCCAATAAAATCGCAAAAACATGCTTGCAAAACGCACCACTGTTTCTACTCACCTAACTCAGATGCAGAAGAGCTCATTTTGACAGAACAGGACAGAAGTAAGAACCAGAGGAAACAGGGCATCTGTACTGAACTCCATACAGGACGAGACATGCTAACCCTCTTCATCTGTGCCGTTCATATGATGATAATAGTCCATAGCATCATTCCTCATCTGACCAAATGCATTCATGCACTTTAAAACAAATACATATTTTGATATAAAACATAATTGTGGGATTAAATAGGGGAGGTGTCACCATGAAAAATAATAACTGGAGTTAAAAGTGTGGCAACTTTTTACAACACACATTCTTGTGCTATACTGTAGGTTTCATTTACAGGTGTGAGATAAGTCAAACCACAAACTCTCAGTCGCAACATTTGCAGCTGCATATTCCTCTTTTAGTTGTGTTTCATTGTTATTGTCATCACAGGAACACTTTGTACACTACAGACCTCTTTACTCTCTTCAATGGACCGGCCACTTTACAACACACAGCAGCAAGCCCTCCATTTACTGATGCTGACATGAAAAGAGCAGGACCGCTTTGTACTTAAAGGATCAGTTAGAAGGCTTGTGACGAAAGGTTTCTACCTGATCACATGAGCTTTCATTGGCACTGTGTCCATATAGGGTGGTCATAGTGTAATTCCTGATATGGCCATGAATGATGATATGATAAGATGCTGTTCATATGTTTATATTTGTCCTCTACTGAGTATTATATCAAGAAACCCTTATTTAGAATTTAAGAAAAATTACTTTCAAAAAAGAAAGGTACAAAAGCTGTCACTGGACCAGTACCCTTTATGTACAATTTAGGTATACGTATGTATACATTTGGTTCCAATATGTACCTTTGAGGTACTAAGATGCACTCTTTAGGTGCAATAGTGTACTTTTTAAAAGGGTACCGCCCCAGCTTTTGTAACATTTTCTGACAATGTAGCATTTGTCAAGGTAGCATAATGACTCATGTGACAGGGGCTTAACGAATCAGGGAAGCAAACGCAATGATACAGACAACCTAATCAGTGAGCGAATGTGGGCAACCGTGAAAAGAAAACTCAGATTTCGGGTATTGACCTAATTTCCGAAAGTAATCGATGGCAACTAGCCCTTGCCAACCTTATGTGAACCGTAAACAAACTTTAAACTATTTTTACAACACATAATATTTATGGACATGAACGTTAATATTTCCAGAAACTTTTTATGAACAAATGCCTAAGTATGAATAGCCACCATATAACGATTCTGCAGTTACGTTCTCTCCAAACTTAAACTTCCGGTAGATCTCTGCAAAGAAATGTAATCGAATTGAATCAAATTATTTTACAATAAAATAGTAATATAAATTAATATTCATATAAATTAAATATAAAATTATATTATATTTCTGTTCTGGTTATAATATAACCAATTATATTATAACCAGAACAGAAGTTTACTTCGGGCCAGGTGCATGCGTCCGCTCAGACCTTCTAAATATCATAAACCTATACTGTACACACATACATTTATATACTATAGGCTCATATCCATCAAAGTGAAATGTTACAAATGTTACAAGTCTCTGGCCTCTAGTGTAGACCACATTGTAATGTATTAGGAGGACATGAATGAGTACTTCAAGCATATGACTCATCTGGCATGGGCCATAGACAGCGGGTGGGAGAGCTAATGGGAACTAATGCCAGAAGCCGGGGGTGTGTTTGCTTTAGCCAAACAACACCCCATTAAATGAAGAAGCAGTTTAGCAATTCATTAAGGTGTTGAATATTTGCTACCTGCGAAAACGCAGTTTAAGCACTCTATAGAGAAGCAGTTTAATTTGTTTGCTATTAGTCATACGAAGGTGGACAGATCTGGTGTTTGTTATTAAAAAACGTATCTGATAGATTTCATAAATTCCTTGTTATTCACTTAAGCTTACTAACTAATGGGAGTTTTATATTGTAAACTGTTTTTTAATGATAATGATAAGATCAAATGTATGAAATATAGCATAAAATATCATATTTTTCAAGTAATAATCTTTTCAGGCCCTTAGTGTGTGATTGACATTTTTGATGTCACAGCATAATAGCAGAGCTCATTTTGTTGCAATATGTTAGTCTACATATATATATATATATATATACATACATGTTAGTCTATATATACATCAATGCTACATAAACCAACAGATGACTTAATAATAAAATGATTCATTGAAAATGGTTGAATTAATGCACTAATATACAATTAATAGCATGCTGTTGCTATAACGGTCCGCAAGTTTTGAAGTTCAAGTTTCTGAATGTCCAAATTTGCTGTTTTTCAGGAATGGAAAAACACTGTACTTTTGAAATTATTACATACTGTGTTGTCAAAGTTGACAAGCGCTTTGTAATACTTTATAATGGTTAGATATTTGTAAAACCCAGTGACAAACACAAAGGTTGACTAATAATAATGATTTATAGCAAGAAAATAAAAATCATACAAGGTTTCAGAAGGACAGCAGCAATTATAACTAATTTAATTTGGTTAATTCTGTCCATATTTGACATATATTTTACTTGAATAAAACCATTAAATTGAACTGTTCATCAAGCAATTTTTTAGGTTCATCAATTAAACATCAGTGTAGTGCTTGCAATTTATGTACAAACAATTAAATTGCTTTTAATCAACTTTGAAATAATATATAAAGCTTTTTATAAACATTTACAAAAAAAAACTGTACTTACCCACGTAGAGCAGAAGTGCCAAGCCTCATGTGCAGCATCTCTGTCAGTGAGCGCTTTCAATACTCTCCTCTGGTTTATCAATGCAACACGCTTGATCTAATGATGGAGCAACAGACACGCATATACCTGCACACATACACATACACACAGATGGGCTCTGAGACCACCGCACACCCTCCACAGCAGGAACAATATGAGAGAACTAAAGCACCACTCTGCATGTGTTCAGACCCCATTTCCACACTGTGCAAAATGAAAGAGGCCACAAATAAAAAAAACACTAAAACATGCTGTTTGAGAAAAAAAAACGAGAACAATTGTTTTCCAAATCCGTGTAATGGTTATTCATAAAAGGTGTCCACAAGTCTAATAGCATTTGTTATACACCTTGGCACAAATCATTTCACACCTGTACGTGCGCTTGGTTGCATGTGACATTTTTTTTTTTTTTTACATAAAATGAGCTGATTTAAACAGTGTTGTACATTGTACAGCGATAGTTAAAGCTGATTTTAAAAAATGTACCAAGGATAGACAACATTTTAAAACTCAAATGTGTTTTCGATCAAGGCCAATTAATCATATATGACTATAAAGCCATTGTGTAAAAACACAATGAGTTGGATTACAAAACCCAACGTATTCTTTTTTACAGTTGTGAACATTCTGAATGAAATGTTTAGATGAAAATTAAAATAGGTTACTATTAACCATGGTCTTGTTTTAGCCAACATCTAGTAAGTCTTTGCAAATGTAAATCGACTTTATTTCTTTTATCAATTCAGCACAATCGATGTAAATTAAAGTACAAATAGGCTGATTTCTAATCTATGCAAGAGAGTGATTTTAATTAACTGAACAAAGGCCGGTTAGGTTGGCTGATGTGAAATTTGTGGTGTAGAACATCAAACACACAAAGTCTATAGTGAGAAATGGCTCGAAATCATTTCGTGTTGCTACAGTCATTAGCAGACAAAAATCTGAGCTTGATGCATTGAACAGAACCGGCAGAGAAAACATTTAAGCTGTGATTCTTTATTTACATTCTCAAACAGAAAGAAAGTTTATTTTGAAAGTAATACTTGCTATAGAATGAAACATGATTTTTTTTATGAGGTTATTATTCATTTTTTACAGTAATTCTGACAGGCTGTGATTGTGCCCGGATTTCCCGACACAGCTCCACCATTGCAATGCAAAAATAGTGTTGATTTTTACTATCAGTCTTTATAAATGTCTATGTGGCCAGCATTTCTATTTGCAATGATAATTCACCCAAAAATGAAAATTCTGTAACCATTTACTTTTGTTATTTCAAACCTGTATGACCTTCTTCTGCAGAACACGAAAGAAGATATTTATAGGAATGTTGGTAACCAAACAATCACAGTATTCATTGACGTCTATTGTATAGACGCAAAAACATGCAAGTCAATGAGTACCACCGTTGTTTGGTTACCAACATTCTTCAAAATATCTTCTTTTGTGTTCTGCAGAAGAAAGAAAGTCATACAGGTTTGAAATGACAAGAGGATGAGTAAATGTATACAGACAGAACTTTCCTTTTTGGGTAAACTATCCCTTTAAGTTGAAACTAAGGTCAGAATGTTTCGTGACATATTTCAGTTCAAATTAATTAATGTATTGATTTTTTTAAAGAAAAGCAACCTGACTCATATTGACATATCTCTATAAAGAAACCTACATGCAGAGAGTGACATGGGGGTTTTGGACATTGCTCACTAAAGTTTACAGGTAAATTTTTGTAAACACCTAGAGATTTTCTACACCTCCACAGTCCACACATCATTCAGCAAGCGAGAGCTCTTCCTTTATGATATCTTTGGATGTCGGTTGTTTTTCGTCATTTGTAATCACTCAAAACATATTTCCAGGTAAAAAAGGAATTTAAAATACAGGCTTAGGCAATATTAGTTGTCTACAGGTTTAAACGTGTTAAAAGATAAATGATATCAGTATCTAGATAAGAAGCAACCCAACCCATAAGAAACCTGATAGAACAAAATGAATTTGCTCAGGGAAACCGCACTGTTGTGAAGATCTGGTACACAGAAAGCTTGTTCTAACATGAGATGAGTCTCTGTGTTGAGACCTGAAAAACATGACACAGTATTGCATATGACCATTTTAACAATAAAAGTCACTATTAACAGTGCTGTATGTCAGAAATCAATAGCAAATACGAATTAGTGATATAAATTCTTAATATTATAAGAACTTGTAATCCTCATAATAAAGCAAAATATTTATTACCGTTTTGAATCCATTCATTCCAGGCATGCAGCTGGTCACCATCCACAGCAGATTCTTTGGAATTAACAAAAAACAACATTGCAGACACTTTCACTACGAGTCATATTGTGAGATATATTTTCAATAGTTTCAAATTCATGAAATTTATTGGGAAAAGCAGAATGTGTATGACACATATACAGTATGCTGTATATACATTTATTCTTACCATGTGAGTGATCCAGCATCCGTTTTCTCATGTCCCGCAGTGCTTGGGTGAGATTTTTCAGTTTGTGTTGAAGGTATGCGTTCTCCTCCCTGAGAGTGTGAATTGTATCTTGAAGCTCATACGAAATGTTTATTTCTGGAATCAAAGACATGGTCAACAAAAAAAGAGTCAAATGTGTCGAAAGCATCATTCTTTAAATGTAATTCAGTCAACTGATTCTGGTGTTCTTCACACACCCAATGACAAAAAGAGCTGATAGAACTGATGCATTTAGGAATCAATCCAATTATTGTGCCCCATTTGTTTTGGTTGGAAAAAAGGTGAAAACACATTGAAACAAGCATTATTTCAGTATTTTCCTAGTATATCACTGATCACAAAATATATCGCTGACTTAACTTAATATTTTTTCCACATTATGAATAATAGTAAAATAGGTTGTAATTATACTATTATAGTTTGTCTATATGTTTACAAACTATTCAAATATAAAGAAATACATTTTAAAAGAATTATACTACACAGACAATATTATACATTTCCAATATAAAAATGTTCCTTTTTATTTTATAACAAAAGCATTTGTGCAATTTAAAACTTGATGGTCTCTCTCAATATCACGATATTTGCTTACAAAACCCATGCTTTTCTGAAGAACAGAATAACATTATTCATCTTTTTATTATTTTGACAAAGTTTTATATTCGTAAAAAAGCAAAGGTAACTTATAAAAAAACATCTTATATAACATCCTGTCCGACATCAAACATGTCTACACAATAAGAAAATTGCAAAAACAATTAGAATTTTGAAGCTTTTCAAATTCCTGCAACTGAATGCCCATTGTTCATTTTGTTTACATTGTTTAATGTTTTCATATGATTATGGTCTATTGTAATTTATTTTTTTCCATTTTCTTTTCTTTTTATCCTACCTTTTTTCTCACTTTTTATGAATTTGATAAGAGAAGATCGTTTATGCATTCATTTATATATTTATGTTTATAAATGTTTACATATCTATGTATCTGGAAAATAATTTGAATAAAAAAAGAGCATAATAACATGCAAGCGGAAGTTTTTGATAATTACTTCCGGGTGATGTTCATGCCATGGTCAAATCCAACATGGCTGCTCACATGTCAAGATTGAGAGGCTGGAGCCGTGTTCAGAGGTACGATCTATATTTTTATGTAAATGTCCAACGAACGATGATTGCCCCGATTTGATAAGAAATTACGTTACGTTTTATAAAATCTATGTAGCTTTTAATGTCTTTTGTTTTAGCGGTAATGTGCACGTGATAAAATTAAACAAACTCTCGCGGTGCTTGCCCACGCGCATCAGTGACTTCACTATTTTGACAGGTATACGTAAAATAAACTGCTGATTTTACAGTTACAAGTGGCAAAACAACGTTTTCTATAGCTTTTAATTGTTACGTTATAAATGCATGACATGGCATATACATCTGGTTTAATTGAGTTATAAGCAGTGACAATAATCTGCGAAAAGAACGTAAGCTATCAGAGCTATCAGCTCATTTACCATAAAAAACTTCCTTTATGTTAGGTCTTATTTATGTAGGACTCGATTGGTTCCTGTCCGCCAGACAGCATCCCAGTAATAAGACCCAAAACATTATAACAGTAATTGTGGGTCTCTACTCTGGTAGTTTCCATTAAAACCAACACAAATAAGTCCATTAGAATGGTTTATGTTGTGATTGATGTTTATTTGACATCACGTACAGGTGTGGCATTGCAGTATGTAGACAGTACAGCAGTGGCGGTTCGTATCCCAACATATCTCTGTCCACACCGTTACCCGGCATCCCTAAACCTGTCTTTGCATCTGTGGACGGTCACGAGACACACGAGACAAAAATCACCACCTTAGAAAACGGACTTAAAGTTGCGTCTCAGAACAAATTTGGTCAATTTTGCACAGTTGGAAGTAAGTATACTCCACGATGTGTATATATTTATGGGTTAATCCTTAAACGTCTGGTTAACTGCCTTGTTTGTTTGTTTTTTAGTTTTAGTAAACTCAGGCTCACGCCACGAAGCGAAATATCCCAGTGGAATTGCACACTTTTTGGAAAAGCTTGCATTTTCTGTAAGTCAATTTCTTGATATTTTTCAAATGTATCGATGTCTATATTGTTTTTGAAAAATTTGTTTCATGAACTGATTCATTGTTCACTATTAAGTCTACAGCCCAGTTTGGAAGTAAGGATGAAATTCTCCTCACACTCGAGAAACATGGAGGCATATGTGACTGCCAAACATCCAGGTTATACAATTCATCAAACTTTTAGTCCGAAGTAGACATATTTATTCCTATACGCATCTTTAAGCTTATTTACCACACATACAGTGAATTTGAATTGTCTTTGCTGTTATTCATACGGATCTCTTAGCGTTTTATATTATTATGCTGATTTGTTGTTGCTATTTGAAGAGACACGACAATGTATGCGGTATCGGCTGAAGTGAAGGGTCTGGATACTGTAGTGAACCTGTTGGCAGATGCTGTGCTTCAGCCCCGTTTATTAGGTGAGCACCCTGCAACCCTGTCGAAGGGCTCCGTCAATGAATCTTAAAAACATTTAGAGATTATATGATTCTGTGATTCTGCAGATGAGGAGATTGAGATGACCAGAATGGCTGTTCGCTTTGAATTAGAGGATCTGAACATGAGACCCGATCCGGAGCCATTATTAACAGAGATGATTCATGCTGTAAGTGGGACTTCTTTTACATCGTTCTTTTAGGTATTTGATGAGGATACATCAAAATATAATATTGTTCTCAAGTCTGACATACTTGAAGATGTAAATTAGTAAAACAATTCGGTATGAAACTGACACTTCTGTCTCCAAAATCTGATTGGTTGATGAGTCACGATTGCAGCTGTTGTGGAATAGCCTTTATAAGCACTTCGGCTTGATTCTATTTTACTGTAAAACGTTGTGAAATTACCCAGAAAGTAAAAGAAACGTTCTGTATTATTGTGGGAATCCATGTCTCTCGTGTAAATTATGTAAAAATTCCTTCCCGCTCGGTTGCGAATATGAATAAATCATAGAACAAACCATATCAAAATCTGAAAACATCTCTACCATCCCATGTTTATTTAGCTGTTGATCAGTACATCATGTCATATTGTCTTTCCGCTGTTAGGCAGCATACAGAGGCAACACCGTGGGTCTCTCTCGCTTCTGTCCTGCTGATAACATTGAGAAGATTGACAGAAAGCTGCTTCATAAGTACCTACAGAGCTATTACTGCCCAGAACGGATGGTGCTGGCGGGGGTCGGGATCGAACACGAGCAACTCGTTCAGTGTGCCAGGAAGTATCTGCTCAATGTTAAACCGGTATGGGGTGGGAGCACACTTGCCAACATCGACCGGTCTGTAGCCCAGTACACAGGAGGCATCGTGAAGGTGAGCGAAGCGCGAGAGGCCGACGCACACATTGTCTGGTATTTTGAAGATGTCTTAAGATAAACTGCTTGTCTAATGTCAGGCGGTGAAGGACATGTCTGATGTCAGCTTGGGCCCTACCCCTATACCAGAACTGACACACATCATGATCGGCCTGGAGAGCTGCTCTTTCCTGGTTGGTTGTAGAACATTTTAAAGCAATTGAATTTCACAGTAGTTATCTGAATGTTGATTTCATATGTGGCTTTTTTGTTTGCGACTGATAGGAGGATGATTTCATCCCCATCGCCGTCCTCAATATGATGATGGGGGGAGGCGGGTCCTTTTCGGCCGGGGGTCCAGGAAAAGGCATGTTCACCCGTCTATACCTTAATGTGCTCAACAGGTGCGCCATAATCACTTGTTTTTCAATTCTAGGATTGCTAGTGCTTAAAAATGGTTGCATGAGCAAGGATGTTTTTAGCAGTTTTTATTTTTTTGTAAAGGCATCACTGGATGTACAACGCTACCTCCTACCATCACAGCTATGAAGATAGCGGTTTGCTTTGCATCCATGCAAGCGCAGACCCTCGACAGGTACAGCTTCATTTTCGTGAGAAATATTCCTATAGCATGTCAAAACTCGAATACAGTTATTTAAAGTAGTGTGTGTTTAGGTGCGCGAAATGGTGGAGATCATTACACGAGAGTTTATTCAGATGAATGGAACGGCAGGAGAAGTAAGACTCTTTTTCCTCTTTATGTGCGGTTTAATGCTGGGATGCGACATTAAGAAAGTTTCTTCTCTTTCTCGTGTAGATGGAGCTGGAGAGAGCCAAGACACAACTGAAATCAATGCTCATGATGAACTTAGAATCACGGCCGGTCGTCTTTGAGGACGTAGGTCGGCAAGTACTTGCAACAGGGAGGAGAAAACTGCCACATGAGCTTTGTGACCTTATCAGTAAGTACTGGTATTTACTTAAATGGCTTAAAGAAATAGTTCGCCAAAAAAGTAAAAATTCTGTCATCATTTATTCACCCTCAGGTTGTTCCAAATCTGTACAAGTTTCTTTGTTTTTCTAACCACAAGGGAAGTTATTTGGAAGAATAACCAAACAGATCTCATCCCCCATTTACTGCCATAGTAGGGAAAATAAATACTGTTTGGTTACTGACATTCTTCCGAATATCTTCTTTTGAGTTAAGCAGAACAAAGAAATTGATGTGAATTTTCATTTTTGGGTGAACTGGCCCTTTAAGGAATGAATACTTAGCAATGCCATTCACTGGCTCTGTCTTGTGAAGTCTCAAACAGATTTGAATGATATTGAAGGACATGAGATGAGAGTTTACACTACATCTCTGTTGCTGTAGGTAACGTAACAGCCAGTGACATCAAGAGGGTCACGACAAAAATGCTACGCAGGAAACCAGCCGTGGCTGCGTTGGGAGATCTGACAGAGCTTCCCTCTTATGAGGACATCCAGGCTGCTCTGACTAGTAAAGATGGACGTCTGCCTCGCATATATCGCCTGTTTCGATAGTGGACCCACAAGTCACGCTATCTAGAGGATAAGGACTGAACCCACAAGAGGAGAATTTAACTCCACATTTTCAGCTACATCATGTATAGAATGGTTTATCTTATGTGAAAAGAATTGGTTATTTTACACATTTCCAGCATTGTGAATCGGTAGAATAATGTACAAATATCTGCGCTGCGGTGGGCATTCGATGAACATATACCAGAGATATTCACATATTTTGGTAGCTTTAAAAGGATATCCCAGGATATTAAAAGATATTAAATTGATTTTACACAGAATAAATGTTTGCTATTTACAATAGTGGTGAAAACTGTATCCTGGGTCTTATATGTATTTCACAGAAATATTCATATGCTACAATTCATTTATTTATGTTGTACAGTTAAATAGCTGTACATCTTCTGAACCTCGGAAACCTACTTAAGGTGTTTTTTTTGCAGCATCATGTGTCATTGCATTTTTTTGTTGGATCACCCCTTAAGACACCCAGTATTTATTATCTTTCCATGGAAGAGTATTCATATAATAAAAAAAGTTGGTTGATTTGCTATGAGCTAAAACATTTGTATTCCCCTGGAAAAGTAAAAGTTTTGTTCTTTCCGCTAGGATCTTATGAATTTAAAGGGGTAATTTAACGCTGTTTCATGCATTCTAACTTATTTACAATGTTAAACGTGCTGGCCTCTCACGCTTAACATGGTCAACTTGTCAAAAAACGACTTTGACGTGTTACATAGTATTTCTGTGCTCGATACACTCCCCCAAGGTTCGTATAGGTTTTGAAAAGCTTTTTTCCGAACATGAAAAACCGTTACGTAACAACTTTTCTTAGTCCCTTATTGGGCAATTCTCCCGGAAAAGCACGCCCACACGTCAACCGACGAGCGATAGGAAGACCCGCTTAGTTAGGTCCCAGGAGGTCATTTGTTTTCGGAAATAATCGTACAGCTGTATCTATCTTTTATAAAAGTGATCAAATTAAATACTCTTCGAAGATACGAAGTATGCAACACTGCTCTATAGGTACTCAAGATAAATATGAGATTGGCAGAAACTGCGCGTTTAAATAATATTTTTGTCTCTGTCAATGTGTAACTGTCATATAGACCTCTTCGAGCAACCCTGGTTGTGAAGAACTTCATTTCAGTGACAAACGTTTGAACAAAATACAACCAACAGAATATTTATAACCAATTTAAAATGTTAAACAAATATCTTTAAGATGCAATTATATATGTGAGATTTAAAACATTACTAATAATAACTAAATAAAATGTAAAACCGAAGTGCTTCTGGACCAGTGTTTACATCTTGCAGAGTTGTCTGTAAATTTTAAATGTTCAACAACAGGTTTGTGATCATGTGTTGAAATAACACCAACTTGAGTATGAGTCAGAATTCTTGTATTACTCAATGTAAACAATTATTGGTACAGGCTATTATTTGGTTTGAAACAGAACAATGTATTTAAAGTCACTGAGGCAATTGTGAGCGAGATCGCAGGCACTTTCAGTACACAAACAACTGAAACGTACGTGGATGCGCCACTTGATGTAACTCCACCGTTGCTGAGATCCAGACACAAGCAATACCGATACCTCATCTGACATCAAAAAAGCTGACTTACATCGAGTAAGTTAAGGCAATGAACTCGAGTATAGTCTGTGCCTCCCTTTCAGATCTTCCCATGCACACATTTCAACCCAATTCATCAAGTAGTTTCTCTACAAGCACATGATATCGCTTCACCTATCAATGCCTCTGGTCAAATAAAACAACTGATGATGTTTCCCACATGATCCCGCAGTAAAGGTACCATTAAAAAGATCTACTGTTTAGCACATTATTAGGTAACTGTTCGTATAACACACCCAGGAGCTGATAAACAATGAACATGATCGGCTACCTGATAAGTGAGGTGCGTAAGGTATCAGTAAATGTTAAGAATTTGTGGTCATGTAACACTATCAGTTAAAACCAAATGCAGCACTGTTGAAGCATATCAGAATACAAAATAATGATGGATGTACAGTACAATGCGGACGTATGCGTTAGGTCAACTTGATTTACATTGGTCAGTATAATTTATAAAACGTTTCCTGTTGAAACAAACATTATCCAAAGCTAGCTTCTAAACTTTCAAGCTCCATCTTCTTTTGGAATCCCTGGACTGTGCATCAAAGCTTGACATTGCACTTCACCAGAGGCAGATGAAAGCCGTGACATCTATAGCACAGAGTTCTCCTTTGGTCCTGAAAGTCCAGCTTTCCCCATCAGTAACTCGGTATTTAAAACGAACAGTTTTAGCACCTGCGGTTTTATTGAGCGCACTGGTCCCAAATCAGGATATTGTGCAAACAGTGCTGTTATTCTGGTTTTTCATGGCTGCCTCTCTCTTCTTCAGCTCTCGGGTGATTCTTCTCTTGATTCCCTCTAAGTACAGACCTCTGTCGAACTGACCGGCACCCAAAGGAATGCTGGGAACGATGGCACAATGAGTTAATATTGAAACCTGAATGAATGTTATGCTAATATTAACCTAATGAGTAACGATTATTGTTTTATAAATGAATGAATAAAGACCCAACTATTGAAAAACAACTGACCACATCTCAAATCTCTCATAAATGGTAACTTACTTATCTCTACCAGGACGAAGCTTGACCTGAAACATGCCAACGACAGGCCGGTGGTCCGAAGTCTTAATCGCCATGCAGGATGTGTACTTGACCGCTTTAATATCTTCCACCTGTCTATTTCGATAAAGAATTCGGTCCTGTCAACATATCAGAAAAATGACATTACGGAAAGGTATACGGTGATAAATGAGAACACAAAGCTGTTTTTACATAATTGTCTTACAGTATATGAAGGTGTTCTCTGCTTTGTGGTGGTGTCATAGACGTCACAACCGATATCAAACTTGTAAGTAGGTGGAAAGTGAATCTGTGCTTCCTGAAACCCTTTGAAAATGGAACCTGCAAATTGACGGAGTACGATAAAAAATGCCTTAATGCACATTTGCCTTTATGGAAAACTGTATAAAGATGGATCTTGTTAAAACATGCCTTCCTTCATCTCTTTAGACAGCTGATCATGTTGTAACAGCACGCTCATGTCTGCATCTTGATTCAAAATGGCTTCGACCTCTCCTCTGGCTTTATTCAAGCGGAAGTTAAAATCTCCGAACCAGAAGACTTCATCAAAACGGGTCGTGACGTCAGCTGAGAACGAAGAACGAGCAAATCGTGTTCATTAAAAGAAATGCAGTGGTACTGTCTTGTGAAAGCACGATCAATGGCACTCACAGGATGTGGAGCGGTATGGGTTGGTATCAGGGAGGTTTCTAGGGAGGGCCAAAGCTTCCATGATCTTGTTGTAGTCCAAGATTCTCTCATAAACTTTAGAATCTCCAGCTGAAACAAAGAATTATTAGGTTTATGTCTGTAAACTGAAATCTCGTTGGTATAATTGGCATGTTGGTTTTTAATGAGATCATCGACATTGCACTCACAAGTAAAATGGGATGTGATGAAAAGGAAAGACGTCCCGAAGAAAGTGAAGCAGATCCCAACGGCTCCTTTAGTTTTAATCTGAGATATAATGCGGGTGGTGACTGTGGCATGTTCTACCTCTGTAGTAGCAAAAAAACCATAAAATGGGGCATTTTCATGTAGAAAAAAACAACTTTTATTAGGCCAGTGGCATGTCTGAAGTCTTTATCTTATGCGATTATATAAATACAATTTTAAAAGCGGGGACGAAACGAGGACAAAAAATGATTTACATTCTGAATAAAAAAAGTAGCAAAAACATCTGATCAACGTTGTTTCAACATCTGACAAGGAGCATCTTTCATATGAAAATGTACATAAAAATGATATAACGGCCAGTTCCAGCCTTACCCGAACAGAACCATATGAGATCTCTTCGTACAAAAACAGTGAGATAAAGCACACCATGGGCTGCTGCGTATAGCATCACATAATATGGCCCGAGAGTCTCCTGTAGACGGATCTCCCACTCCCTCCTGTTGACAGGAACATAAAAAGAGTGCATGTGAAGAATATATCAAAACGACTGATAGAAAAAGTTAAGAAACAGACTATTCTTACCTATCTGGGCAACCTTCCTGAACTCCAATTACATACATATCCTGTGCGAAGTCTGTGTCGGTTGGAAGCAGCAGGTCATCCAGGTTGTATGGCAGCTCCTGAGATCAAGAGGGAGAGTTTAGGCTACGCTGGCACGTAGGTAAACATAAGACAGGACGGCACTGTATTTCCACACCTTCTCTCCCTGCATGTTCCATGTGGCGATGTAGAGGCCAAGCCGTCTCTCTGGGAAGTAGCGGTCCAGCTCTTCTGCCCCGAGTAAGGCACCGTTTCCCAGAACACTCCCCTCCAGAAAACTCCTGGAAGAAACATGTTAAGAAACATATTAGACAAGAGCAAAGAAATGAGGAAGTTCCCAAGCATCTGTATTCTGTTTATTTCGGGTTCCACAGGGGTTTATAACTGTCATTATATAAGACAACAAGATACAAAAAATATTTTTAAAACGTTTGTCATTATTTATTCACCCTCATATCACTTTATTTAGCTTTCTGTGGAACACGAACAAATATATTTTGGGAAATGGGGTTTTGTGCCCATGCAATGGAAGTCAATGAGGGCCAATGAGGTTAGTACCAACATTCTTCAGAATATCTTGCGTTCTGCAGAAGAAAGTAAGTCATACAGGTTTAGAATGACATGAGGATGAGTAAACCATGAAAGAATTTTCATCTTTGGGTGGTCTGTCCCTTTCAGTGTATTTTTGCAGGTAAACCCTCTAATGAATTGTATCCAATAGTTTTGTACATGTTACGGAAAGACGCATTTTCAGAATTTAAATGAAAGATCTTCTACACCAGTTGCAGACGCTGAAATAGCATATCACTGATCCATTAATCTCCTCTCATTCAATGCTAAAGCTGTTCAAGTCTGTGCAAAAGTCTACAGCAATTGCACCTATAATCTACTAAATCATTCCGATTCCGACCGTAGCGTCCTGGTAAATAAGTAATTTATTGCAAATAGGCTTTAACACACTTGGAGGAGCAGTTAACCAAGACGACACATCGTGTGATCTTGAAGTGAAACTTAAATCCAATTGGGTTGCAACAGTACAAGCAACACGAAAACTCAAAATGTTCTCACCTGTTCCTCACATCCCTGGGTCTGATGGGGTTCAGCACGCTGTAGTTGGACTTCATGGACTGAACGGAGGCACTGTCTGACACCATGGTCTCGAAAAGCCGGCT
The DNA here is from genome assembly GCF_024868665.1 of Triplophysa rosa. Classification (NCBI taxonomy): domain Eukaryota; kingdom Metazoa; phylum Chordata; class Actinopteri; order Cypriniformes; family Nemacheilidae; genus Triplophysa; species Triplophysa rosa. The sequence goes on from NC_079891.1 coordinate 3,628,080, forward strand.
GTCGCTCAGGTTCCTCTGAAGCCTCTCCGACCGCCCCCTTCTCCCCACTGCACTGTAATCCAAACAATCCCTGTCAATCCAATTAGTTGCCCTCAGCGACGCAGAAGCGACGCTCTGATCCAGAGGAGGAAACGTGCCAGTCGGCTGCAATGGAGAAAGAACTATTCTGGACGGTTTCATGCGCTCTTTCGAATCATAACGCTCAAGTGGGGACATGTCAGTCTCTGAGAGACTACCAGACCAGTTCCTGAATGGTGCCTGCGTCTCCATGGGCGGAAGATCGAGCGGACGTCCAGATGTAAGGCTTTGTCCGTTCTTTAAACCCAACGGACTGCTTGACACAGGTGTTGAGGTTTCTTCTTTGAGAGAATCGGAGGAAGAGCCCGTCTCACCCGGGTCTGTGAGACTCTCCTGGCTGTTCCTCAGTCGTCTCCCTCTGACCTTCTGGTCAAATGAGTTTCTTCCACCCATCGCCAATCCCAAGGGTTTTGGAAGTGAGGGAGGCCGAGGCTGAAATGGACTGAGCTTGTGTTCATCCTGAAGAAGTCTGGGCTCATCGTATGGCTTCTTGATGTCGCTGAGCTCTTCCTTGTCTTTGTTCTTAATACTGGAGTCTACATAGAGATCAGTAAGGGGTGCTTTGCAAGCTGGCTCTCCTGACCTGAGATCAGTGGTGTTAAATGGGATGATGCTTTCTCCATGTTCACTCATCCTATTGCCAGATTTGGTTTTAGATGTAAACAAGCTCCATGGTACCCATATGGTTACATCCTGTGGAGACAGAGAGAAAATGATGCTTAAGCGTAAAGATTAACGTTATTTGGATTTCATTTTATTTGATATTTTCAAGAAACATTAAGTAATACCAATATGTCTATCAAACACATTCATATAATACAATAACACATCCAAGCAGACATTTGGAGTTGGGAAACCGAAAATGACAATGTCGGTGAGGTATTTGTGATGAAAATTCGCACGAGTTTTTCAGTTTTTCGTTGCGATGCTAAATTAAGCGATGAATCAACATCTGACCTACCACAACATTCAGATTAGTTTGATCCCTTAGCAAAATATGAAAATGAAGTAAAACGCATCTAAAATGCAATAAATAATGTAATATATATTTTGAGTGCACAACAATTTTCCGTTACCTTCAGCTCGCTGAAGAAACTTACTGGACTTCCTTAGCAACGCGAGGCAACCAACAACCCCACAAGAGGGAGCTCGCGCAGTTCATCTCAGTGTGTTATGCAACCGCGCCATCTAGCGAAAACACAGCCAATAACACACAATTTAAATACTTTTTTTGGTCAATTTTAAGAACGTTTATGCTTTTTATGTCGTGGTGTGCAGTGGTTTAGTGACTTAAAAAAAGGAAAAACCTCAGGATAAATCATTCACAAAATTGTGATCGTATAAAAGGCTTTGTGAGGACTAAACTTCCGTTGTTCCTTACATTTTATTTGTTTGTTTGTTTATTTGTATGCAAAGATGCAACTCTAACCAAACTAATCTCACATTATATAATAAAAAAAACATTTTTACATTTGTAAAATCAGTATTTTGTTGATTTTACCCAATATTTTCATCCCCAACGACAGATGGCGCTGTAGGTTTGTAAAGGACCAAAAACGTTGTTCTCGCTCTTCTGAAGTGTGTCACCCTGGCGTTGCCAAATTTCAGATCGTAAAAATACTTGTGGCGTTCTTTAACTCATACAGTACCAACCAATTGCCAGATGTAGATACACAATTTCATATATTAATTTAACGCAATTTTATTATAAATATGTGTGGGATGGGCGATATAAGAGCTCATTTTCGCTGTCGGATGGCGACTTCAACCAGGTGGAAACCTATCAATCTGGCAACACAGCAGTTGGACACATGGGTAGTTCATAGACAGAAGTGATAAACAGATCCATTTGGATGACTCGCGTGAAGGTTAAAAACAAATCGATTCGTAAACACATAGATCCTTCCGATTTTGCTTTATATGTGAATTGATTTAGCTTTTATTTGAGTCATAATCAACCCTGTAATATCCATTTTTAGATCAGACGTATGACGAAAACCGGCTTGAAAATGTGTAACACGGATAGTAAACTGGATTTGCATCGATAATGAGTGACTCACGATGAGCATCACTACAGTGCAAAGGCAAGTCTGGGCTCTTCTGACTCAATCGTTCAAACAGCCAATGGCTTTCATAAGGTGGATGATAACAAAACTTATAAATCGAGTGTCGGTGAGAACGCTTCCATCACGGGAGATGGCTGGTGAGGCAATAGTTGGCAACAAAAGAAGGAAGATGGTATGTACATGACGTGGGCTTTTTAAGATAATATCTCTTAAAAAAATAATCAATGAATTTCCACATAAAATTTACGGCAAAAGAACTATATATAGTAACTAAATTATATACTTTACTTTATATTTTTATTTTATGTTTAATTCTTATGGTTATTCAGTCAGGGTTTTATGGCAAAGACATATGAAACTTTTGACATTTTTACCAATTAACTTTTTAAACTTATAATAGTATGTAGTAATATAATACTAATGTAAGTTATCTTTTTTTAACATGGGGGGGTCCCTGAGATGGGTGAGGGGGTTTCTGAGAGGAAAACCCTTTGGTCCTTTCAAATCAAAGCCTATATATGTATATGAAACAAGACACTGAATCTGAAATACTGGATTGCTATTTTGTTTCAGGTTGTAGGACTGGGAAATCCAGGAATGAATGGTTCTCGACACAGTGTTGGTATGGCGGTCCTCACAAGAATAGCTGAACATCTGGGAACACCGGACAGCTGGAGATCAGACCGACAGGTGTCAGGGGAGGTCATTGTAACAGAACATCAAGACGTCCAGTTGGTTCTGCTCCGGCCCAAGTTGCTTATGAATGTCAATGGGGTTAGCGTGGCGAAGGCGGGTACGAGATACATTGTATTGGGCTTACGTGATGGCTGTCCTATAATAAGTTAACTTATTTATTATAGATACAGATTTATAAGACCCTGCTCATTTTTATTTTTCATACTAAGACATGTTAATATGCTTACAGCCTGTGTGTCATTTTTTCCTCCAGCAAGCAAATTTTTAATTCAACCTGAACATATTCTCTTGATTCATGATGAGCTGGACAAGCCACTTGGGAAGTTTGGCATTAAACAGGGTGGCAGCGCAAGGTGAATGAGTTTTGCTGGCTTGAAAAATCTTGTTACACTGATGTCATTTGTCATTGATTTGACCTTCTCTTTAAATCATTTACTTTTAGGGGTCACAATGGTGTGAGGTCATGCGTGGATTGTCTTCATACTGATGTAAGTAAACATTTGTTATAAAAACAACACTGCTGTTAAATGTATACGTTTGTATTAACAAAATACACTTGGCTGGCAGGTGATGCCACGGTTGCGCATCGGTATCGGGCGACCATCTGGTCAAACTTCTGTTGACCGTCACGTTTTGGGACGTTTCTCGCAAGAGGAGCAGAAAGTACTGGATTCTGTCGTGAAACAGAGTTTGGATGTTTTGCTGATGTACCTTACAGACTCGCAATCCCAAAGTTCCCCAGCAGAGGGAAGCAGAGCATCACGAAAGAGAAAAGAAAGGACACATTCACCAGCTCAAGATGACACAACAGTACAGAATCAAAAATGACGTCGATATACTGTATGATTTTTACAATCCATAATATTTAAAATTGCTCTTTTTTTTAAGTAGTTGAATTTTGTTAGGTTGCAAATCGTTGTATATGTGAGAGACATAAGGTTATTATATAAAAAAATTCGATTTACTAAAATCGAATAAAATATTGTTAAATAAAATATATAATAAATAAATTTAAGATGAGGCATTTATTTGATTTAAACATGATCAGCATGGATTTCACTTTAATCTTGTGTTATTTTCAGTATTGTGGGGCTTTGTTTGGTTAAAGCAAATTGTATTTTTTGCCATGAATTTAAAACGTGTGATTATAATTATTCAGATGTTTCCAAACACAGATGTAATCTTCAGGGTTCTCTGCTAAAGTTTGAAATGTCTGCTAAAAGATAAAGCTACCTCCCCTATTCAGAAGAAATTCAATATTCAAACCTATCTTAGTTACTTAAATATGCTTTTGCAGGTTCAAAATCTCATTTGAACATAGAAATGTTTACGATTCTTTTAAGGTCTCTAATAAATTAATTCATGATGTTAAGTTTCATGCTTCTATTAAAGAACACAAAACCTGGAGTCTGTGCCAACTCGAGTGCATGAGGACATTATAACACAGAATGAAGACACCAAATACAAGGAAATGTATTTGCATTTCAACCAAAAGATGTGGATCAAATTTGGATTAGATTTCAAGTTTGCACATTTTTCAGTAAAATCTGAAATTTACAACATAGCTTAATGAAATATGAAAACTTTCCATTTAATAAAAATCTTTACGCACATCATATTACACTCAAGCCTATGATCTTCCCTTATTGAGAAAACTGACACTGGGAACATATTTCTTGTTTGAACTGGAGAGGCTTTTTTATGAGCTTTTTAAGTTTAGTAATGAATGTATTGGAGGCATGAAGTGCCTGGGTTAATATGTTTTGGATATTAGCATGAGCAATTGATGTCTTGAGGGTATTGATTAAAGTATCATTTGTATCCTTAAAAAAAAATGAAAATATGATAAATCAGAATGCAAATAGAAACATTTCACTAAAGGTCTCAGACATGTATAGTTGTATAAAACTGTTATCATATATAGCCTGTTAATAAATGTATCGATCAATATGAGAATGCAATAAGAGTTGTATTGTTAAAATAAGAGATTTTCATGTGACATAAATATTTTGCTGTTTCATCCCTTCTCATCTCCAAAGCAATTCATCACTAGCCAATTTGATTATAAAGTTAAGACAGCAATAATCTATTACATGTGTATGAAAAGACATGGGAAAGTATTGGAAGTATTGGCAATCTTTCAACATTCCAGCTTTGTACTGCACTGGCAAATATGCTTTTCTTGAGACTTTCTTTACAAAATCCATTCCCAGGGTTTCTGAATGGTCAGGATTGCTTAGTCCACTCACATCTCAAACAATAGTTCTCAGGTCAGAGGTTACTGGCATGGTTGGACACACAACTAATACAAAAGTGCAAATTTATTCAGGATAATGTCCTGGGCCTCCTAGGGGGTCTTCCCTGTTTTACAAAAATATTTAAAGTAAAACATCTGATACTAAGACAGTCATTTTTGCAGTAGAATACATTTCACTGTGTTATATTTGTTGTTTGTATCTCTGGGGTTAGTAACACATTAAATACCATGCAAACGCTGATAACACTGTCAGTGAATTTGTTCGTTTTAAATGCAAAAAGACAAAATATATTTGGTAACCTGAATACAAGGTTCAGTGTCCTCCCCTTTTCCAAGCACTTTTAGAAAGGCTCTTACACACATTTTCAATAGTTGACATAAACAAGTGTTACTCTGTATTGTCCTCCTGTATAAACACGTTACTTGACTGTTTACAAACAGTTCCTTTGTGATAAAGTGCCAGGTAACCCCTTACACGAGTGGCTTTTGAGAACCCATAAAGAAAGGGGACGTCATCGAGGACACAATGCGTAATGGCACAGTATAGACACTGCTGGATTGTAATTGCAATGGGCAAAAAATAGAGTCTTGTTTCTTTAAGAGGTTACTGGTCCTAGCGCAGCTGCTGGTCAGTGGATACTCATCCCCTTCCCACCACAATGGCCATTTATCACTCAGTGGTGTGCTATTCAAACCTCGTACCAAGCGACCATCGACCCCACTCGCGCCCTCGCCGTTTATTTAGGAAGCTGCGCAATTGTCACAGGACCCTCTGCATCCTTTGGACAGAAAGGATGCTCGCAGTCTGTTGTGGTCCCCATTCAGCGCAGTCCTTTGGCTTGAGTTCTCCTGGATCGATATAGGATTTCGTGTCTTGTTTCCAGCCTCGCAAACGTGGACTTTGAGGGTCACGCGTCGTATTTTAAATGCGCCGAAGAACTTTATGCCTTCTGCGTTTTATTCTGCGCATTGGTCCAGCAGAGCGCTATCGCCAAATGAAGTTGGAGAGCGGAGAGTAAAGCAGGAACGACGCCTTGAGGAATTTGACGCACATCAGGATTTTTTGGGGGTCATTTTTTGGTCTTACATACTTGATGTGAAAACTGAGCATCTCACAGGTGCAGAAATGGCGAACCGCCGAGCGAATGCACTAGCATCGGTGTCTTGTGAAGAAAGTGCCTCGTGATGGTGCAGCACAATCTTCCCTAAGATCTACACAGCAAATTCAGACCGATTACTTATTTCTTTTTGAAAAGGAGAACATATTGTAGTCAATTACGATAGGTAATTTTTATTACACTGCAACACATGAAATAATGAAATAATGTTGGAACCATTTGATTCTGGTTTAATTTGACCATTATTATTTAAACAACCATAAAACGAATACGTTCAAATACGTTTGTGGAAATGATTTTGTTTTTGGTGAGATTCAAATATAAAAAGCAACACTACACGTTGTGTACAGGCAGAAGGCTTTTAGAAGGTTTCGCCATTTATTTCGTTAACGAAATTAATTGCTGCTATTATCTCTCGTTAACAAAAAGTGCATTGAGAAAAATGTGGTTATTTGTATCGCAGATCAGTGTGCCGATTTATTGAAAGCGAACAACATGACCAATCCTATATGTGGTTGGTTTCAAGGCCTTTACCCGCTCTAAAAACACACGAGGACGGACAAACGCATGGATCCCGAATCGTCTGGATGCAGGACGAATTCACATAGTTTTGCTGTTTGTGAAAATCTGAGCCCGAGCACTTGATTGTCCAAACGCAATTCTTGTTAAATGTCAAGAGATAAGTCGAGAATTGTGCATGGACATCTGTTGCTGGAGGTTCCCTCGCGTCACCACTGCTGATCATCTCGAGTTTATATTAAAAATTATTATTCAACTTTCTTATTTTTAAGTAGATTGTTTCAAATGTATTTATAATGTTTAACCATACAATGTATTATTTGGCTTGTTTATTTATCAACATTGCATTAAAATCGATCATTTATCAACAGATTAGAGTTGTTGTTTGTTTCGTTGTTGTCATATTGTAAAGTTAATATGATGAATTAACGAAGGAATTTTAAATGATTTGTTGTGGTTTTTTTTTTTTACTGATAGAGGTTGCTTTCGGATTTATTTAATTTGTTTTGCCTATTTTAGAATGAAACACACACACACACACACACACACACACAAATACAGCACCACACTTCTGTGGGCAATCTGCCATTTGAGTAAAATGCAGACACACAATTAGTTTGTAATATTTTACTTGTATAATTATATCTGTGCAAAAAAATGTGACACCCTGTACCTAATGCATTTGTTAAAAAAATAAATTGCGTTTTATAACAAAGTAGGCTACTACATTCAATTTCTAAATTGTATATTAGATTTCATTGATTGTTTATTATTTCATTTGTGATTATGTTGTTACACTTTTAAAATTGAGCTGGCAGGACTTTGTAGCAGTTATGTTCAATGTATGAGGTGTCCGCTACAGATTTTCGGATAACAAAGAAATGTCGTGGTAATCCAATAGGATTAAATAAGATTAGTCTACACACAAGTCAGATCTTTTGATCTTTTAAAAGCAACCCTTTATAACGTAAATACAGCATTAAAGAATACAGTTGTCACTTATTTGCATACGACTTTATTGTAGTTTTTGAAAATGTCACCTATGTATACGAGATCCTATATTAAGGTTCTATTTCTGGTTGTTAAATAAATCAAATAAAACTCAGAAAATCGATGAATACGTTGATAAAAACGCAGTTAGGATGCTTTTAAACATCTAAAACGTGATCAAACAAGTGTTTATTTTGTAAGGTTTAGCAAAGTGTAATAAATAAATACAATTTTACTTATAATAAAGATGAAAGAAAAGTTATAGATAGCTGTATTCACCATGTTTTAAAAAAGCAAAGAACATTGGAAAAAATCCCGGACCTATTGTAATAAAATATACATTTGCTAAACGTTACAAATATTTGACCAAATGCTTATAAAACTATAAATCGCCGATAAGACCAAAGTTTTGCAGAGAGTGCACTCCATGCATCATAACGTTTTGTGTCTCCAGTTATACAAAAAGAGACACAAAGTTGGTATAAAAAACTATTACTGCTGCGTTAGAGGAATTTGCACTTATCGTTACGTGGAAGCAAATGAGACCATACATCATTCCGAGGGAGAATGCGACGGTGTCAACCTATCTGAGTGCTGGGATTCTCAGAAAGTTAAAGAGTTATCAATCATGTTCTGCCTGCGAGTAGAGACAGATTTTTGACACACATTTTCTAATACATCCTCCAGAGGCCCATGTCCCCCACTGACCACACGGAGGCCAAGGCCATCCCTAATGCCCCCTGCACCCCTCTCCCCACATTCCCCCCTTCTCTCGCCCTTTGTTCACCTGTTGTCCTGGAGACCCCATTACTGAAGTAACCAACCCATTGTTTGAGTGAGAACAGAGATGGAGACAAACAGTCCAAAAATAACCTCACAAGGGCTGAAATATTGACTCTTGTGAAGTGTTACAATCTTTCAGAAATAACATGCATAAAACTGTTGGTTTCCAGTAAATTAAAATTGGCTTAAGACAACAAGTGCACAATTGAGTCATATTCCTCTCTCTGTAATGCGCACAAAAATCCATCAAACTGCTGGAGCATATAGCCAGAAAGTAGCAAAGTTGCTTTGGCCGAAGCGTCTCAGCTGAATGCACCTCAAAAGGACATTCTCTGATTGTTTTTCATTTCTGGCCCACACAAGGCCTGCCGCATCCTCCGTCCCACCCCTCAGTCAGGGCAAAATCCAGCCTGACCCTGGCCATGCGGATCAAAGCCTCATCAGCACTGTGGCTGGCCACATTTACAAGTGAAAGCCGGCCAATAATGGGGTGGTTAGTGAGAAAATGAGTAGACAGAGAGAAGCTCACAGATGTTGAAGGGGGTGGGGGCCATTGTGGCCAGGCCAGCCAGGACCGGTGGAGGGGGGGAGGGTTGATGTTGTGCCTTTTTAATCCTGATTTGGGACAGAATGGATAGGTGTTTGAATGAAGGGGCCAGTGGCCAGCCAAGGACAGCCGCTTCGTGGAGCGTGTGAACGGGAGCACTGGGGTCAACCTAAGGAGAAGGGGTCCGGCGATGTGAGGAGGTCAGTCCGGCATTATCTGGTTGCTTTTTTGTAACGGTCCTGTCCTTGACGCCACCTAAAGTGAACGAGAATGTTCTCTACACTTCCTCCTGATATGCAGAGATTTAGAAGATGAAGTCATCAAAGTGGGTATTAGTGCTTTGTACTAAGGTGAAATGGCGGGACGAGTTTGGCGTTAAGAGATTATCCACTAAAATTGAACAGTTTAATATCCACCTCTCAGTCTTGTGAACCTTCAACAGACCACCTTGACCTAACACCTGCCAAATAAATGTTCCCGCTGAGAAACATTTCAAATCCTTTGGCAAGAGGAGGAACATCCCCAGCAGAGATTAACTAATGGGTCTATATAGTTTGAGTTTGTCAGATTCTTAAGATAGTAGGAGGTCTTTGTACCATTCAGTTCATTTTGAACACACTTACATGTTCACACAGTAAGGGGGGAGAAATGGCCATATTTGGATTTGGAAATATTGAAAGAGCAACAGCTCAGTGCTTATGATATTCAAACGCGTTGTGGATGAACAAATACAAATGTCAAAAAGAAGAAACTTGATTTTAGTGTGTATCGATAGACGGTTTCCTCATTTCTGTACAAGATTCAGAATAAATAAAAAATATAAACAACATTATGACAAACTGATTGATGGATTCATCAGAGTTCCTTTTTAAAAAGCTGCATCAAAACAATGATTTATTGACACCATATTGAAAACTATTTTAAAATAAATGTGCAAAACTGTACAATGTAAACAATAATAACACTGTAATTGATACGAGTCATATTCACTTAATATTAATGCTCTTTATGATCAAACCAATGACCACAAAGTGACGTACTTTATAAAGTCTGATGACTGATTGTTATTTGCTTGAATTAAACCTATAGTTTGCACAAATCTGCATTTAACTCGGTTTGCAAATTGTGATTTTCCTGTAGTGACTTCAATTAAATGAATAAGGCGGCGAAGGAATTTTAAATAAAAAACAAATTAATTAAACAATTTCAGTTATTTTAAATTATATATGGACAGCTTTTCAGACAAAAGAATGATTATCTTGATGTGGTACCTCATAAAAAGCGGATATATTCCACTTTGTGAGGTCGCAGGTTGAACTTGTTTAAATACTAAAAGAAAAAGCTATTATAAATAATGTACACACATATAATTAAAAAAACAAACACCTTCCTTAGAGTAGGCACTGCTGCCACCCTGTGGCTGGCATGTGAAATACAGTACTTGTTAAACAAACATCCCCAGTTTCATTATTTGACAAATATCCCCTATTAAAATAATTACAAAACGGCACACTGGAAACAATAAAAAGTCAATGTTTTGCCGGAGTATGTTTCCGTAGCTTGGAGATGTGAAATCAGCTTTTTGCGTAATTAAAAAGCAGAGGAAAAGTAATTTGTCGAAACTTTGTTCATTTCTCTTCATCAGAACTCACCCACATGGCATACAATTGACAGAATCGACCCAAATACACAATTCAGGTTGTCTCGTCTCTGTAGCAATGACCAAAAAGGCTTTCGTATATTGCTTGTTCTTAAAATCCTTAAGTCTTATGTGCTTATTCCTTCGGGCCCTCAAAGAAACAGGTTCACTTTAGCTGGCACTAATTTGCAGCCTGTGCTGGAGAAGTATGGGCTGTCCTGTGGCATGTAATTCATGGCGCCCCCTACTGACGATACCACGTCTGTACGATGACACTCCCCACGCTGGCAGAGCTCTCGCTGGGCGCAGCGCTCGACGTGGCGTCGCCGCAAGGGAAGAAAAGGCACGAAACGAGTAACGAGTTTCTCTGTAATTATTCTGGACTGGTAGAACCCACCTGGGAAACAAAGTACATTTACAAATTACGACTAATTTGGGAGATGAAAATTGTGCCACATTTGTTAAGTACTAGGGGAATAACTGCTAAATGAACCAGTTTGAGCCATTATTTGTTTTTCATGCCATTTTAATATTTAGCCATTAAAGCAATTTTTCTGAACATAAAACACTGTGGCAACATTATTGTTAAGCCCCACAACACTTACTGTTCCTGGTGTTGTACACCGCATCAGCTAAAACCTCCTCCAGCTCCTCAGGACGAATTTCCTCTCGATCTCTTCCAGCTTGTTGGCTTTCCAGCGCAAATTTGTTAATAATTTCCTGACCTACAGTGCTGAAATATCAAACAACGACACGAGAACCCATATCATGAGCACTGTGGAATCATAATGGTCTGTCCATAATAAGCATATAGTCATTTAGAATTACCTTATGAAGATATAAATCGCCTTGCGGTAGTTTGTCTGAAAAAGTACATGAAACGGACCTAAATGCGGTTCTAAAACGTCAATCACTCCAGGAGGCATCTTCTCCATCTCATCGAAGATAAAGATGGAGCGAGCGCAAGCTGTTAGGTTTCTCTCCACCCACTGCTTTAGATCTGACTGTAAAAAAAAAAAAAGTTAGAAATAAAGAGCTAGTAAATATACAGTATATATACGGTAGTCAACACCTTACTTTTGACTTATGTATAAAAAATGTGTAGAACATCGTACTGATGCTATTTATGTAAATATTTCCATGCAAAGCTTTTTGTGTGAAGTGTGGTGATTAAAAACTAAAGGTACCCTGTATTGTTGGACCCGGTCAGCTGAAGAAAAGTGTAATGTGGGAACATACTGATGGATGTAAGGACTGCCCATAGCCGTTCCATAGATATGTCGACCAACCATAGAGCTGACCAGACTCTTCCCTGTCCCAGATGCTCCGTGAAAGGACAGAACCAGTGGTCTGTCCGGGTTTTCATTCTGTAAACAGCTCACCACTGCTTCCGAGACAATGTCCTGGGCCATATGTTGACCATAAAGGTTTTTATAAAGGTCCCACTCTAAACCTGCAAAAAAAGACGTGAAGATGGGCTGAATGGCAACGCAGTTTCTAAGCTGCGACACTGCGCATGCGCGGCTCTCACTCACACTGTGGACTTTATTAAACAGATATAATGAACGATTTGTTTATTAAGTCAATAAGTGTTCAAAAAAACAAACAAAAAAAAAACAAAGAGAAATAGCTGCAGAAGAAAGCAATGGCAAAACAAAGCAGAAACTTGTGTTGCATGACTTTTGCTGTTGCTCAATTCATATAAGGTAACCTTGGCATGCTATATTTACGTTATGTAGAGCAAATGAGGACTATAACACTGATAAAGTACAACATAAACAAACATTTACAAATAACTTTGACATATAGATACGATCATAATTTAAAACAAGTCAGGACAGAGAACAGAAGCTAATGTTAGCTGAAGCTGATGATGAGGTGGCCATTGATAACGCCTTACCTTTAATGTCTGGTTTGAAGTCACAATCGCAGCTGTCAGATATTGAACAAAAAATAGACTTAATCTCAAAACTGGCAGTTAAAGAGGTGTTATAAATTAAAAGAAGTGTAAATATCATGGTAGCTACTCCTTCCGAGCACAGCTCCATGATGAGGCGGACGGCGGACGCGCAACTACACGACTCAACCGCTAGTGGGCGACAGTGTGGCCTCAGCAAGAATTACACGACATATTCTGCGATATAAAAATATGTTTAATATTGCTGCTGGATTAGTATAGAATTAGGCTACTACTAGTATTATATGCGCCTTTTATTTATATAATAATTATACAGATAAACAACTGTGTTCCTGTATGACCATCATTTTTCTTAAAATTGGAGAAAACCTGCATAAATTCAACAGACAGAAAACTCTTTTCTCTCTTGTGGCTAAGTAGACAATTATATAATATAATGGGAACAACAATGTGTGTATAGATATTGATATGACACAAGACTTACTTGAATACGATGTGGCGACTGGTATCAAAGTTCAGGCATTATCATTTAGTCAGTACTAAAATGTAATCAAAATAAGTCTTCATTGTGATTATGCAAAATGTCATTTGTTTCTGTCTTTTGTTTTTAGGGTGAAATGTGACCTGGACACGTTTGTGTAATACTAAGCCATGGGACTTGCAAGGAGCTAGATTAGTCAGATTCACAGAAAACATGACTACAGGGTTTTATGACACACACATTTTTTTTATTGTTAAACAAGTATCAGAAATTGTTAAACATACGTAGTAGAAAATGTAGTGCAAAAGATCAAACTCTGAATTTATTTATAAAAGATATGTGTACGTTTGTGCATAAAAGATTAACAATTAAGAAATTGTACCCATGAGTAAATATTACCCACTATTTGTTCGTTGATTATTAACCAATAAAAGTGCAATTTAATACATACGTCAGATTTGCTAGCTACAATATTACAATGATTAAAGTTAAACTCTCTTCAAAATGTATGTGTGCAATGAACATACAAAAACATTGAAAATCAAATAAGTTAAAACTGCAAAATGAGTTTATGTACAGTTGCAGACATACATCCCCTTCAGACATATTCTTATCTAATATATCATGTTGCTGAAAGCTCTAATCTGTTAGACAGAGCTGTTAGGACTTCATCAAACTTTGCAAAACGTTCATCTTTATTTCTTTCCACACCTCGACTTCCCCACAGCAGACGCATCTGAAACTCGGTGTGGAACACCTCCCAAACATCTGCTTCCTCCTGAAATCCTGCACGTAAAAACATCATGACTAAGCAGCTTGGTATACTAAATGGACTCTTTACAACAAATGGTTGTTCTGTGGCTTTTAGCCTGCCTGTAAGCTTTAAGGCTTTTGTGTTTTTTTCTTTAACTTTTGAAACTATACTATCTAACATCCTATAAACAGGAAAGGCCTTTATAAATGCAACTCTTCTAAATATCCCTGAAAATCTGAAACCATAGAAACTGTTTAGGCTATAAAGCCATTACCCTGCATTTTGGCCTGTGCATTAGCACTGAAGATCGTCCCATTGCGTGCAATGGTACGTGCCGTATCCAGATGGCTCAAGATCATGGCCACTCCAGTGTCAACACTTTCCCATGACTCTGACTCCTCAAGAGTCACATCCGTCTTCTCAAGAAGAAACAGCAGAGGGAGCACGTGGGGAAACAGCGTCGTCTCTGCAGCTACACTTATATCTGCGAGACAGTTTGAAATACATGTCACTTTTTAAACCTCAGCATATGAACTCAGTATCACAGACAGAAGTGTGAAGAAATACCTTCTCCATCATTCATCGACCTCATTGAGGGTCTAAGCGCTTTCTCATAAAGAACAGCACTGTCGGTGTATTTCTGTCGCAAAACCGCCCATGTGTCTCTCAAACGAGTAATCTGAAAAGCAAAATTGTGTTTTTGATAAGAGCATATTACTATTGAACATATGCGCATCATCTACTGTATTTTTGGGAGGTAGGCACAAATTCCACCGTACCTGTGGGATTTCCAAACATTTCATAACTACGGCAAAGCCAAACATGTTCCTGAGGTTGCTCTTGAGTTCAGAGGCTAGACAGATGATTTTATGCAGTAATGCGGCTCTCTCATTTGCACTTCCAGTGCATCCCAGCACCTGTACAGCCAACATGATGGACATGGTGTGAAACCTGACGGGAGATAAAGAATTATTTAGTTCGATTTTGTGCTCATGTCATTTCAAATTAAGTATTTTTGGGGGGTAACAAACCTTTCGAGCAGGTCTTGACGGAGCTGATGTCCATGCGGGAGGGTGAGTAGCTCCATACCTGAGCTCACTCCCATGCTTTTCATCATATCATCAGACATATCCAGGATACGAGCAACCTAAAAAATATATTTTTTCTGTTTACGGTTAAATCTTTACATTTATAAAGGGAAACATCACCCAAAATAATAAATATTCTGTCATCTTTTTTTGACTCTCAGGTCATTCCAAGCATAAAAGAAGATATTTTGAGAAACGTCTCAGTGGTTTTATGTCCATACAATGGAAGTCAAAGGGGGTCAATAGGTTTATATTGTATTTATATTATATAGGTTTGAGTAAACGATGAAATGCATGAAAAGACAAGCTGAAATCAAACCCATCATACCTTGCAGTCATCTTTGGTGATATGCATTGCCATTGTCTTAACATCCACATCACACAGTGCATCCTTCACTCTTTTAAGTAGTCGGGTCTCTAAAGGTTTATTTTCAGCGGGCAGCAGCGGCGACTGGTATGTACTCGCTCTGAAACAGGAAACTGTTTCCATGGTGAAAGGCACAAGATAATCATCTTCATACTCCTGTATCTCTTGTTCTATAGAGGGAAGCTCTGTGGCCACATGGACTGTTTCTGGATCAGTTTGAGGATCAACAGAGTCTCTGTTAATGTTTTGATGCGTCATGGTGGATAGAAGATGTAGTGTTGGTTCCAAATAGATAAGAGTGTCCTCAGGAGGAGATGAAGAAAGTCTGATATCACTGGACTTCTGCAGAACAGGCGAGGAAGGGACTATTACAAACTTTCTGTTTTCTGATGGGCTACGTCGTCGCCTGGCCACTGTAAATGACAGCAAAACGACAATTACACTTATGAATCGTTCATAGATAAAACATATTTTTTCATTTTATGGAACCATGATTATGCTTACGTGTATTCATTAAAGTTGGAGATGAGGATACTACAAGATGCTGCTCTAAAGTGCCATCAAAACTCCTCACCACATCGCTGTATAATATAAAATATATTTTTATTAAATCAAATGTATTAATACAATATGAATTTTTATATAAATTAAATATAAGATAAATTGAGTACAGTACAATACAATAACACCTCCAGAATGATATTATTGTGTGTAATATTTTATATAATATTACTATTTTAATAAACTATACGAAAAACATTAACATTACATCAAAAGCCATTTCTCTGTTTTTTATGCCAAATAAGTTATCGAATGCAAAATACTGATTTGATATTTATTTTATTATGTTAAACATTTAAGCAAGACTAAAGTGCCAATTGACCAATTAGAATTGAGCATTCCCAGATACTAAAATAATGAAATAAAAAAGATATATCACTGTTCAACTTCATTTCCAAAAGAAAGACTTAGAGGTGTAATACTTTATATCATATGTTTTTTTAACTTTAAGCCGTCAAAAACACATCAAAATATTGTCAAATAAGTAATAAAATGCAATGCAAATTATTTTATGACATTAAACATTTAAGACTATTAAAGTCTTATTCCCTCATATTAAAAATATTGAAATAAATAAAGATATTATATCACTGTTCAGCTTCAAGCAGCAGAAAGACTGAAATGTGTAATATATTATAAACTAAGATATCACAAAACATTAGTGCTGTCAAATCTTGTTTGAGGCGGGACATTTTATAATCTGACCAATGACAAGCCTAGGGAATGTTTAGGAAAAGCAGTTATTATCAGATCGCCTCTGGTGTCATCAAGTGAACCAGAAATGACACACTTCACCTTTAACACAAACAAACTTTTATGATGAAAAATGTAAATGAACAAGGTTTACCTCTGTGGATGTATCTGCTCAATTTCCAAAGCTTCTGTCACAGTTACACTTTCCCTCATCTTCTGGCTTCCCCTCCTACTGGTGGGCGAGTTTACCGGACTGTTCTCCACACTTGGCAACCCAAACATGGCCTCGAGATATCTCAGTGGAAGTGTCCTGTTAACTGGCGAGTACACATAGGCGCCACTCTGCTTTGTCAGAGGCCTTGGATTTACAACATAGGAATGAACTAACGCCGGCACTGAATCAAATGTTTCCCCTTCCAGAATGTACTGCGTTCGACTATATCCGTCGTGAGATCTGAGCAGAACTTTGCTGATGAGGAAATGGAGAGCTTTCTGGTTCCAGCGGCAGGTTAAGACGTAGTCTCCGATGCTTGTGAGGGAGTCACGGACAAGAAATTCCCCATCCTGTTGCACAAGAGACTCAGACACCTGTGCGAGGCAATGCAAGGTCATAAATCTATTTGGAACATTTCATTATTTTGAGTTGAAGAAAGACGCATTAAAACAGGAATTAGAAACAAGCATTTCACAAAGGCTAAAATAATTAAATCAATAGTTTAGCTTTAGTTCCAGAAGAAAGATGGTCTCCTCACCTCCCAAGGTATACGACCGTGGTACCAGGCATGACTAGATAAGTTACTGCTGCTCAGTTTCAACTCTTCCTCCAACTCCTTCTTCAGTTTCTCTGACGGGGAACTCAGCAGGCACGTCTCTCGAGAAAACTGGGAAGTAAAATAAGGTCGAGCATTTCTTGAGAAGTCATGAGAACCATCTTGCGAAAAGTAGCGCTTCTTCTGTACTCTTTTCAAACCGTGACTCACGTCTGTTGTTAAGGTGACATCATTGTGTTAGAGCTTTAAAAAGATCAATATATCATTGCAACAACAATCTCTGAGGAGTCTCCAGTGCCCGAGCGTTTGGATGTTTAGAGCAATAAAATTGATATAAGTGAGCTTGGATTATGGGAAAATGTCTTTACTGCTGTCCTGTATTGTTTAGAAAGACAGATGGCAATGGAACTGAAAAGGGCTGCTTTAATTCTAGAGGATAACACAGAACTACCAGTGGCGCTAATGTTCAGTTGGTGTAAAATAAACGGCAACATTTGGCACCAGTTGGTTGCCTGCAACAAAGTTTGTCCTCAACCATTCTGAAGAAGACACGGGCATCGGTCCAAGCCCTTTTGTGTCACCCATCTTAATTCAATTACGGTTTAATGGCTAAGCGCTCTGATTTCTTTTGTGACTACAACTTTGTTAAGAAATGTCACCAGCAACACCTATAAGGAAATACATAAAAGAATGGCCAAGATCTGAACAACCCTGCGAAGTTTTCAAAGTTAATATGTAAATAGCATAATGGGCGAACTTACCTCTACATAAACACTGCTGTTTTCCATGGGATCTGGATGACTGTAAAAGCATTAAAAAAGTAACATTAGACCGGTGTGCTTGTTATTTGTATACAGTCAGTGTGTTGATAAGCAAAGATTTGCACTTGATTCTAAATGAAATGTCTTCAACAAATTCTTCAGATGAATACAATATGTGCCTACTTGACTACTTTGTGTATTAGTGGTGCCGTTACAACAACAACAACACATAACACACATCTAACAACTCCCAGTAACAGCCAGCTGTGTCCATCCCAAACAAAAAACAGCCCGTGCCAGACAGGCTGAATATCTCAGAGATTACAACACTGCTTCCCTTTGGTTTCACAATCAAATATTTAACGCTCTGTACAGGACACAGCCTTCTGGCTTAAAAATGTGAAAAAACAAAATAACACATTCCTGAACACATGGCGTTCACACGCGGGTAACCCAATAATGCAATCCATACTTAAACTGAAAACTATTTTTCTTATTCTTAGAATATTTATATTCTATATAAATGTACGAATATTTACGTTCTCCTAAATCTTGCTGTACACTCTCACAACAGTAAGAAAAAACATCATAAGACCCCCCAGGTCCAATATAACATGTACCAAAACCATTCCCAAATGAACAAAACTGCACTACACTTTATTATTTACTAAGATAAACTGTAGTAAATTGTAGTATACTGTACTATAACAATGACTAAACTTTTACCACAGTATTCTGTAGTATCAACGATAGTAAAATGACAAACTGTAGTACTAAATAATTTTATATTTACAAGGTTCTGAAATTTTACTACACTTTACTAGTTACGGTATTTTTTTTCCACGTGCGTATGACTGTGAAACAACCTGACAATAACTTAAAACATCCTCCTACCATGTATGGATCCTCAAAGTCATTGTTTTCTCATTAGCGGTCAGTTTCCACAAAAATGTACAGGATAAAGAATAACAAATAGCCTGCTCGATGCGTTTCCTATGATGTGTTTTCTCAAGCGCAAATGAACCGCAGGAACTGGAGAGCAGAGCGCAGAAAACAAAAGCAAAGTTACATAATGAAGACTCGCCTCCTCGAACCTCTCTCTCTCTCCAGACAGCCGCAAACAAACACCATGAATCACTCTAAACAGAGTTACTGAGAAAGAAAATAACAAAGCAACCGGCATCCTAGTGTAGCAACCTGTAGCTCAATGAATGATGTAGGTTCGAATCCCATGAAATCCCACACTTGAATGCACCGTAATTTAACTTTGGATTGAAGCGTCGCTTTTGTACGTATGATTTCTATCATTTCATGTTCAGAACACAGTACCAAACACTATGCAAATATATTTTGTAATATCTCACCTTATCCCTCAGAGCAGGTCAACCCCATGTTTGTAAGCTGTTTAGGATCAGCTCAAAAGTCAGATACTAACATGAGAAGGACCTCTCAGATGTCTGTCTTGTGTTTGCTCTACTGTTGACTCCCAGCGCGTCTATTATTCTGAGCTACAATGTGACAGTGTCTCGTGATGACGTCGTTTCTTTATATATCTCTCTTCTCCGCCCCAAACTCCCCAGCTTTATCAGTAGGCTATGTTAGGTCTACATCGTACGTGTGTACGCAACTTGTTTAGAGAGATTTAAGCAGAGTTCGCAGAATCATTCAGGGGTTTTCTTGCGCAAGTTACTGAGTGGCAGATGGAGAGCACAATTCCCATGTCTTCTTTATTATGGTTTCATGGCTTAAAAGCCAAGCCGTTTATAAAACTACGTTTGATTCTTAACAAAAATAATAAACAAAATTGACCTTACGTAGTAGCCTACGGGAAATCACAAGCGTTGAAATGCACAGAATTAGTCAGTGTTGCAACTTAGTTTGATCGAACACTGAGTGAAATGTCTTAACAGATTTGTGCAATATTAGTAGGTTTTGTGATTCACCGATTAAAGGATGCGCAGACTGAGCGGCATGACGTCACAATATCGCGAGAAGGATTTGAGGGCCGTACGTGCTGTGTTTTCGAATTCGTTCTCGCGGTACTTTGACACCGTTCGACCGATCTGCGCAGCTCTGCGTGCAGTCGAACACGAAATGTCATTTCTTCCATTTTTTAAGGCGCACCTCCACGCGCGTCTCTGCGCACACATCTCCATGGCAACAAGAACACAAGTTTTTTTTAACATTCGACTGTGTAGTGAAGAAGGAACTAAAAGTTTAATGCCTCCCAAAAAGAATGGAAAAAAGAGCGACGATAAATCGCTTAAAAAGGAAAACACGGCATCTGAGAAGAAGAACGCCGAAGAGTTACAAGAGAGTGATAAAACTTTTTTTCGAGCTCAAATACGAGATTTGGAGGAGAGACTGGAAAGGTGAGAGATGCTCATGATAAAAAATCACGACCATTGATTGACAATGTTATTTGCTTTGTGTCAAAAAGTTTGCTTATCAGAGATTAAAACATATAGATACTCACCTACAGATGATGACTGTGATTGAACTTTCAGTATCTTCTACTCTTAACTTTGTGAGATGTAAGATTATAAAAACACATCCTCAGAATACAGATAAATGTACTGTTAAACTATTCCATGCCATGTGTTCGTGTCCTTTAGTAAACTAAAGGGAAACTACGGATCATATTTTACTGTAAATTATTAACCAGGTAACATACTTAGTAGGTGTGTCAACAGGAAGCACTTGCCCTTTAATACATTGAACAGTGACTGTGTCTTTTCTTGCAGATACCAGCATAAATGTGACGAACTGGAGGTTCAAGCCAAAGACTTGCACGTGGAGATTGATACTGTAGAGAAAGAGAAGAAAGACATAGTTCTCTATCTTAAACGCAGAGTGGCTAAAAAAGAGGATCAAGTGGCTGATCTGAAAGAGACATTATCAAAACACCAGCAGGATCAAGAGGCTGAGCGGGGCTCCTTTGAGTTACAGCTGAGCCTGCTTAGACTCGAACTTCAGGAACATAAAGACAAATTCACATATGAGAATATGGCCCTCGGTACAAGCTTCTGAATTATCACAATTGAAATACTGTACGAGGTTTTTACCCACATTAGAGGCTTCATCAAAAAAAGATCAATCAAATCAGAAAGAAATGTCTTGAATCTAGTTGTTTTAGCTGTTTTTGATGCTTGTTTTGTCTTATTTTGAATTATTTTAAGTAATTTTGAGAAGAGGAAGTTTTGTGGCTCCCTGGTTGAGAAACCTTGATTTTTATTAAATGCTGTAGTCCGTTTCAATATAGATTTCCAAACATTTTTTGCCATTACTGTAATAATAAAGTGCAATTTGTCTACAGTTATAATACTAAAAGATGACTCTGTGAAAATAAAAAAGTATTACATTCTATATAAAGCATTACATTTTCATACTTGACATACTTTCACCATGTTTCCCTGATCTCTAATTCTTATGTGTTCATTTGCGTGTCCAGCTGGTAAACTGGCGTCTTTGGAAGAGTTTTCTGTGCAGAAAGAAAAGCTCATGGCTGAACGCAGGGCTTTGGAAGAGCAACTTCAAAAGCAAAAAGAGAAACACCACACAGAAATCTATAATCTGGAGAAAAAAGCTGTGCTAGATAATGACAGGTGAGCTCTTGAACTTATCTTCAATTTACATGCCCTTATGATCAAATTTATATATGCCGTGCACTTTTTAGGCGCTATGATATCACACGATAGACTGTCCATCCATCTGGCATTGAATGACTGCAATGTAAAGAAGAACTCTACAAAGACGCATTTACTTAATAAACAAAGTGGATGTGTTGCTTGGTATATTTAAACAGTACTCAATTCAAAAGACATGCATAGACATTCAAAACGCCATCCATAGACTCGCTTTGTGAAAGAAATCAGCCATTTAAAACAACCATTATGCTATAGTTAGTCTTTAGATATTGTGTTTTTAAAAGAAGGACTTTTTCTTTTATACAGGCTAAAGAAAGAAATGCTGGAACACATCGCTGCTGTGGCAGCAGAATTCCGACGGGAGTCGGATCAGAAGATGCCGGAGACGACGAAGAGGGCCTTGCAGGAGAATCTGTCTGTCACAGCCCAACTCAAGCATCTCTCCGACAAGACCCAAGAACTGCTGAAGGAGAACGATGCTCTGAAGGCCCGAGAAAAGCAACTCAAGATAGAAAATGAAACCGTGGAACCGCTACTGCACGAGATAACCAGGAAGAATGTCACAAATCAGAAGGTTCATCTGTTTTATTCACATTGACCTTTGTGACCTTTTGTGCAGTCATCATCTATTGTTTTATCGCCCAATAAAATCCTGAAACAGAACTCTTTTTCAATTCCTGAAAGGTGGTTCAACAGTTAACAGAAAAGTGCAAGCAAATGCAGACTGAACTGGAGAAACACAGCAAAGTTCAAACGGAGCACCAAACGCTTCTGGACCATCATTCAACAGTCAGCACAGAGCTCCATGTTCTTAGGTTAGAAAGTCATTCAATCACTTCTGTGTCCATGAATTTGAATATTCCATCATTTTTATTTCACACAATTACTCTAAATGGCTTATTTGTTGCTTTTTAATAAGGTTTCCTTCGTCGTGGCTCTTTGCATCATTTAACTTGACAAAGTTATAATATTATTCATATTCACATATTATTCAATTCAAAGGGGACGGAAAAAGTGTGTTAACGTATTCAGACCTTTTGGTTAAAGCAAATAATAATAAACATTGCTATACTTACAGACAGAATCATGCAACACTTACAGAAGAGCTTCAACAAACCAAAGCTGACGTGAAGAGACAGAGAAAAGATCTGGAGGAGGAGAGGAGACTGTGTGGACAGCTGAAAAAGCTTCTTCGGGAAGCAGCCGTAGCTTTAAAAGAGGCCCTGAGGGTAACAGACAAAATAAACTGTTGTTATCATTTAGTGCCAGGACAGGAAAATACAATCTTTATTTTGGTTACAGGAGGTCCCTGAAAACGAGGACTCAGAGGTTCGGGTTATCATCCGACGGAATCAGATGGTGGAGAAGCTCTTGGCTGTGCTGGACACGGCCGCCGCTGTTGGAGAAGGTCCGGCTCTTGTTGATTTTGTGCCATGCGGCGACCAACCTACAAAATCTCAAAACATTCAAAAGTATGTCTACTTATTTCAATAATTTTGTGCTTGTAAGGTTACCTGACTCATGTAATCTTCTGTATTTTCAACCACAGAGCGGGGGAACTCCACGTGCAGAAATCCACCAATCATCTTTCTCACTTCAAAACTGGAGATCTGGGATTGGTCCCTCGGAAAACACACAGCACCTCATCCAAGACGGGACATCTCTCCAAGTGTGTCTACAACAATCTACACAAATAAGTGTACATCCATAGTACGTATACAAATGTATTGTTTAATTATATCGTTTATAACGTAGACAAATGAAGAGATTTATGGTCATAGATGAATCATTTGACTGCACTCTTATATATTTAGGAGATGAGTATGCAAAAAAAGACAAATGGCCTTGAGCTTTTATAAGGTTACAGTACCTCATAAAAGAAAGTGTGAGCATATCTTGCCACTAGATGGCAGTATTACATCATAGCATTAAATACAGACAGACTGACAAACATGTCATTCTCAATTTTCGAGGTTTCTTGAATGTTGTTTACAGTTGCCAAATGTTAAAAAGTTTTATGTTATAATAGAAGACACCGCCTTTTGTTGTAAAATTTACCCCAAAAAGTAACATTACAGATTTACTTTCAACTGATTCTACATTTTCAATCATTCATTGTTTATTCAGAGGTAAATGAGAGATGTACATTGCCAAATAATTCTTTAGTAAACCTTCATAATAAAAGCTCTGTTGAATCAGTTTATAACTGATAAAACACTGACATGATAGTTCTTTGGTTTATGCTGAGAAATGGAGGTATTTTAACCAACAACATTCAATAGAATATTCACAGACCGTATTCTTTCTTTATCCAACATGCTGCTCAGAAATCAAAGAACATACATGACAATAAAGACCTCAAATGTACACACGGAAACAGAAATATTTCACAACTCTCTTTTGGCAAGGTAAGATGGCTCCTGAAAATTGAACAGAAAAAATTCCACACATGACTCTTTTTGGTTAAAACTAGAGAAATATTTAGATGACATCAAAGCCGGTGCTTATGACAAACAAAAGAAGCGAACGATTCTAGCGTTCTCATTTTCAATCAACAACAGCAGGAGGTTTGTAATATTTCAAACCACAGCTTTTAGCATTCAAAGAAATACAAAAACGGAGTAATTGTGACAAAGCAGAGCGTGTTGAACATCTGCAGTCACATAGGGCTTTAATATACCTAATGTATATTTTTCAATTTTAACTAATGTAGTGTACTGTACTTGATGGAATTGTCCAATAAAACTGTGATGAAGGGTAAGTTATGTCTTATTGAGTGATCAAAAATAAGTTTTTGCACCGTTGCCCTTTGCGAATATCTGTCAATCTGCTATAATGAAAAGATATGTACAAACAAGGCTTACTACAACATTAAGGATGTTTGGCTGCAAAACTAACTTTTTGTCTGTTTTAGATGTATATAAAAACATTCCCTTTCAAAAGTATAAAAGGCACTTATAATTTATGAAAAAAAAACATTCTTCAAATCTAACGATTAAAACGGTTTTAAATGAAATTCAACCACAGAGTTAAACATGAACCCATTTCTGTAAAATTGTCCCAAAACACACAGAAATGAAATATGGGAGGTAGATGAATACATGTTCTTTTTCAAGTGTGGATCCACCTCCATTACGCTGGTTTATGCGTAAATGTTTGTGTTTCTGTGTAATTCCAGCAAATCTGAACTCTATGCACACTGCAATGAACCTGAATTGTGTTGAATGACTAAGGCAAAAAACATACTTTACGCAAGTATGAATAACCTTAACTGGGAGATAAAGTTTCCTTCAAATATTTATCATTAAACTGAAAGTATTATGATTCAGGTGGCTTGTCATACAGGCTCAGCAAGATCCCCTTTAAAGGAAAAGTTCGAAAAGTTTGTCGAAGTGCTCTTGTGAACGCGCACCATAGACTGACAAGACAGAGGAGAATATAACGATTCAAGTCTTTATTTTGGTTTGTTTTTTGCACATAAAGTATTGTCGTCGCTTCAAAAAAATTCAATTGAGCCACTATGAGCAGATGGACCAATTTAACGATGTCTTTAGTACTTTTCTGGACCTTGACAACAACTATAACCATGATGTTTATGAGGAGGCCTGGAAATCTCTCGGACGTCACCTAAATATCTTTGTGTTCCGAAGACGCCGGGAGGTTTTAAAACATGTTGAACATCATGTGGGTGAGTAAAAAATAACACAATTTAGATTTTGAGGTGAACTTTTCCTTTAAATGCAGCTCTGCTATGAAAGTCTTTAACCTGAAAAATAGCGCCCCTTTGTGGTAATGTTGAGAAAGTACCCAACACCTTTGGGTACGAATCAAGCGTTTGTGTTCACATACTTGGGTGAAGTATGTTTCTTGTTTCAAACCTAAACCTTACTGACACATGACAGCCAAATAAAAGATTCATCTTAAAAACAATTCTTCATTCCCTATTGCACTTTACAGAAAATGTACATTTGCACACGTATAAATACACATGATCATGTATAACATATAAAATAAGTACTTTGACACAAATAAACGTCCTCATTGTTCCGTTTAGTTTCCCCACATGAATCAGGGGAACAAGAAAACAACTATATGAATAAATTAAGACTTCTAACAGTCCCAAAAAACGTTTTATAAGCACATCTAAACAAACATCCAGGCCTTGTTTTTTAATAAAAAGGAACAGAGCATCTGTCCTCCAGAGCCGCTAGCAGGAGTCTTATTTTCTCCAAAGCAGATCCAGATTTCTCGTGTATAACGTCTGCAGTCTAGGCTTGAGAAGAGAGTTCATTTATAATCTATGCCAATGTCATGGGCCTCGCATAAAGAGTGCCTCTGTAATTCCCCAAAATCAATTGAAGGTGTATTTAGGGATTCCATTGTTGCTTTGTTATAAAAAGCACACCGGTCCCACCTCCAGGTGGTAATGTGAGCCGGGTTTAGTGCCGGGCAGGTTGTAGACCTCCACAATGGGCAGCAGGTTCGGGTCCTGCGTCCGGAAAACAAACTGTGTCTGATGCCATCGGCCATCTGTGATCTGAGACGACAAAGAGGATAAGTTTTGGCACGATCCTTAATTGTAGCTCTCCGTAATTTATTTCTATATTAGCTGCTTATCACATTTTGTAATGATTTTGTGATGAATTTATATTAGAAATCTCCAGATTTATCCACACATTTGACTTACGTGAGAGAGCATTTGGAAAGAACTTCATCGTATCTGCAGTAAACGTCGAGATGCTATATAGTGGCAATTTATATAAAGAAAAACTTCATGCATACCCAACACTCATCCTTTATCGGCTCGGGCTCGATGAAGCCCCCCGACTCGATGATCTGTCCGTTCCAGGCTTTAAAATACACTGCACTGGAGGAGGGGGTGTTGGAATCCCCTGATGCCCAAACGGGGACGTTCAGGCAGTGTATGGTGATCATCTGTACGGCTTCAGAGCTCAGGAGATGGATGAAGTTCATCTGGATCAGACTCACGCCCATCTCCAACTTTCAGAGAAAATAAGAGTATAATCAAGGAGTTAGAAACTGCATGAAATTATTTAGCATTTAGATTCCGATAGTTTATAGACAAAAGGCAGTTTTGCATGGAATCAGCACATTTCTTTGTTTATTATTTTAAAAATAACTTTAAAAATATATTCATATTAAATGTTAAATATTTAAAATAGATATTATAATTATTTATATATTATCAATAATAATATTACATATTTAAAATTAATTTTGTTTTTTGGGACAAAAAAATTCTGTTATGTTTTGAGAGCCACAAAATTTATTCTTTTGTGTATCTTAGAATAAAAAAACAGAAAAAGTCATTTTCTGCAGATTTCAGTGCACGCCTATTCAACATTTCTATGGTCATTTGTCAACTTTAAAGACCTTGGAAACAGCTACTGGTTTAAGACAGGTCTGTCCTCCACTGGTGAAGTTACAGGTCACCTCAATATTATCAGAGGAACAGCCCAGATTAGGATCGATCCAATAAGAACCTTAAGTAAAGAAACAAGACAAAAGCAAAATCAGCGACTCCGTACAGACTTTAGATTTGAACTGTTTTCATTTGGACAAAAAACAGCTATTGTACATGAGAAAATAGTTTTATTATTATCCAATGGCAGTTATCAAATAATTCAGCTTCAATGACTGGCACAAAGAGAACATCTCAGGAAAATGTATTGCAATGCACAAGCACTCTCACCGTCATTCAACCTTTGCTCGCAATCGAACAGATCTCGACACACCCTGGCCGGATTCTCCTGCGTTCCCAACGGGTTCTTGATGCTGTGGATGAGGGTACTGAGGTAGTGCAGGGTCTTAAGGATCTCGGCTCCCTGGTCCAACATGGGAAGGTCCGTGTCTTGATAAAACTGTGGATTGGAATAAAACAAAGCCTTTAACTTTTAATAATTCAGCAGACTGTCTGTGACTAACAGAAGCCAGGTTTCCATTACAGATTTACACAATATTTTCTAAATGTCGATTAAAAAAGTAATGCGAAATGACTGCGTTTCCATTAATCGATATTAAAGTGTATTTTGTTTCTTTCATTCTGGCCATACTTCTTCTTTGTACGTTTTATGGCAGGTTGCAAACCAAGTTTAGTGCATAGTGCCACCTACTGTGATGAAAGAGTGAAGAGAAATGTCTATATTTCCTTATATATTTTCATATTACCTCACTGTTCCTATTAATCTCCATACTGCACTCACTCGTTTTCCTGCGTTTGGGCCATCAAATAAGATATTACTTAATGTGAATCCCTTACATCCTATCTTTCTAAATGTTCTGCCAAAACATACCGCGAATGGTAATGCAACTTTTTTGTACGCCACGTGACTTGTAAATACAACAAAAAATGTTTCCATTGCAGTTTTGAGAAATATGCCTTTATCGTATTGTTTGAAAAAACACCTCATGCGAGGGCAAAAACTTTTTTGCGATTCATGGGAGTTTTTGCGAAATGTACGTGTTTCCATTGGCCATATTTTCAATGCGCTATTTCAATTTGCGCATTTTAAAGGCAGGGTGGGTGATCCTGTCCAGATTTTTTTTGTCATGTTGCTTGGAAATCTCTTTACATCCTGATAGCAATCAAGAAGTATAGTGGTCAAATAATATTTTCATAATTATATATCGTCTGTGAAAGGCGTAGGACCAAAAAACGTTCGCCCAATCAAAACGTTCTGGCCGAACGCTGTGACTGGTCATGTGTACATTTTCAGCCAATGTATTTTGTATACCACTGCGCACCCTGTTCACGCAGACATCATACGTCATCAGCGCGCTTACGTCCGCTGTGTCAATGTAGGGAGAATGGCAGACAATCAGCAACAATCAAACTTTGCAGCGGAACCGACAACAAGTAAATCTACAAAACGAAAGTCAGTTTTTGAAAAAGCAGTAATGAAAAAACATCTGGATCATGAAAGAGGAAAAACTCGAATTAACATCGGTTCATCTTTTACACGATGGAGACCGCTCCGGCAGGAAAAGGGTCCGAAAGACGATACCATGGTTGCTCTCTTTCTTTTGGACTGTACATGCTTCGAGAAGAATTAAATGGATTTAGTTTGTAATTCGTTACGTGGATTTACGAAATACATTCATGTGTTTGGAGGAGGCATGGCTTTGGACGGCGAATCGCATAGAGGGTGGGATTATAATTTCAGTGCTAGCAGGCTAAAGTTAGCACCTTTCCAAATCAACCACCCCACCTTTAAAGGGTAATGGAAACGCAGCTAGTGAGATGATCATTCATGACTTTGACACCATACCTCAGACCTAAATGCTGAGCGGGAATCAACAATAAGATGCAAAGCAGCACCAAGCGCCTCGTTTTCCTAAATGTATGTAAACAGAGAAAGTTAGTTCACATGATAGCACCTCAAGAGATGTACTAAGAACATTTGTAGAGGACCAATGAGATTTCATAATTAATAGGCCACAAAAATAAACAGTTTAAGAAAAACAAATCTTTAATCGATTCACACTGCATCGGGTTAGGACACTGTGACAATATATAAAACATAACAAAATATGCATACTTACAAGAGCAAGAGATACACCAGGAGGACCCTATAAACCAACGAGAATTGAGAAAATAAACATTGTTGTTGTACTGCCAGTTCATTCATAATCGTAACACATTCTGGTCATGTGGCTGTTAAAATGCACTTACTGGAGGTCCAGGTGGTCCGCGAGGACCTGGAGGTCCCTAATGGATGGTGAAGTGAACATTTATGTTATAACACTTTATTTACCTAAATTAAAGTAAAAAAATGTAGAAAATAATAAAAGAACTTTAAATGCAACTCACCCTTGGTCCCTGAGCACCCTGTTTAAAAAAAGGAGAACGACATTTTTAAATGGAAATCCAAATCTCACTTTAAAAAACAAATAAACTGCTTCTCCAGCTCATCTGATTGTGGCTTTCCTCTCAGTAATGTCGTCAGTGAACGGAGAAGATAAAGCAGGAAATGACATCGCCCATGGCAGTCTAACACTGGCTGTAACCCATGCACAATATTTTAAGTTAAGCTCTCCAAAAACGACACTTACCATTTCCCCTTTACTTCCTTTGTCTCCTTGCGGCCCCTGTACACAAAAGATTTTTTGCAGGTTATGCAACCATGTAGACACAAGCCGTCGCTAGTGAAATGAAGGATTGAAATGGTACGTACATGATTACCGCTAGGCCCAATGATCCCGACGGGTCCGATGGCTCCTTGCATACCCTTAAAATAAGAAACACCTAGAACTCTTTATTCATCTCATATCTGCTTTAGTAATGGTTCTCAAAGTGGTACTTACCATTAAACCCTGAGGACCCTTCGGGCCCTGGATGCCCACTGGCCCAAGGTCTCCTGGTGGACCCTAAAAAATAGCAGATAGATTTTCAATATCACGCTAGAGTCAACAGGTACTGCTTAAAGGTGCTGTGTGTGATATTTAGGAAGATCTATAAACATAAATGCAATATAATAAACATAACTATGTCTTCAGAGGTGTATAAAGACCTTACATAATGTAGCGTTATGTTTTTATCACCTTAGAATGAGCTATTTCTATTTCTATCTACACACCGCGGGTCCCTTGCATGGAATTCGCCATGTTGTTTCTACGGTAGCCCTAAACGGACAAACCGTTCTACAGAACGTGTTTCAAAAATACGCTTCTTCGGGAAAGAAGTGAAAACGTGACGGCATCTTAGTTCTGTGTCAGCCACTGTAGTGCTTCAAAAGGGAGGGGTGGAGTGAGCCGTTGGTGCAATTCGCAACCTCACCAGTAGATCCAGCTAAAATCTCCACATTGTTGGATGTAATAAACATTAAACACTTTTCTTTTTACTTTTGAAGATACTTTTCATATCATTTAGGACGTAGATAATGGGAATAAAGGGGACAATGGGAATAAGGAAATTGAGTTTACCTTTGGTCCAAACATTCCAAAAACTCCAGGAAGCCCTCGTTCACCAGCATCACCCTAAGGAAACATCAGTCATGTTAATGTAACCGAATAGCACGGCTCCACCACAAAAAAACAACAGAATGTGACTCCAGTTAGCGCTTAAAGGGATAGTTCACCCAAATATGAAAAGTCTGTCATGAATTACTCATTCTCTAGTTGTTCCAAACCTGTATAAATGTATTTGTTCGGTTGAACACAGAGAATTTGGGAAGAATGTTAGTAACTGACAGTTCTGAGGCACCATTGACTACCACAGTAGAAAAAAATAAAATGGGAGTCAAAGGTGCCCCAGAACCGTTTGTGTCCCTACATTCCTCAAAATATCTTCTGTTGTGTTCAACAGAACAAAAACAATTATACAGGTTTGGAACAACTAGAGGTAATTCTAGAATTTCCATTTTTGGGTGAACTATCCCTTTAAGGAACGTCTGTGTCATTCATTAATCGTTAAAAAGACCAAACTAAAACTAAAAATGGTTCATGTAACATTGAAATGAAAAGCAGATGAGAGAATGTAAGCAAACAGATGCGGCTCAGTCAGCGGTCGTCCGACAGGCTCCTGGAGATCTCACTTCCAGCAGAGTTCAGTTCCAGCTCCGCCTGTCATCTTCAAATGAACTCAAACATCTTTATTAGCTGGAGTAAATGTTCGGGATGAGAGAGGAACTGAACTCTGCAGAAACGTCATCTCTAGAATGTCTAAAGCACATTTCTAAACGGTTGATATAATTCAGCAAATCAGAATCAGAAGAGCTTTATTGCCAAGTGTGCTTGCACACACAAGGAATTTTCTTTGGTGTTGGAAGCTTCTAGTACAGACATTCAACACAATGACAATACAATATAATAAGATTTACAGTCTAAAAGATTCTAAAATATGCACATATAAAATAAAGACAGATTGTACAGAAAATGGGGGATAATAACATATAAGAGACATTGTACAGGGTAGTATATAGTAGAATATACATATTAACAGATTGTATGTATACTTGTGCAAATGGATAATGTAGTAAGTAGAGGTAGTGTTATATACATGTATAAATAAAATGTACATATAATAAGGCACTATAGTGCACACTATAGGAGCAGTGGAAGTGGAATATTGCTCTTAAGGAGCAGTCATCTGTTTAGGATGGAGATTGCCTGGGGGAAGAAGCTGAAGCTATCCCTCACTTTCAAAGGGATAGTTCACCCAAAAATGAAAATTCTGTCATGAATTACTCACTTTCTAGTTGTTCCAAATCTGTATAAGTTTCTTTGTTCTGATGAACACAGAGAAAGATATTTGGAAGAATGCTTATAACCAAACAGTTCTTGGACCCCATTGACTACCATAGTAGGAAAAATGACAATGGTAGTCAAAAGTGCCCTAGAAGTGTTTGCTGTCCTACATTCTTCAAAATATCTTATTCTATATTAATATCTTACAGAACAAAGAAAATTATAAAGCTATTTTTCCTACTATGGTAGTCAATGGGGTCTTCCAATGGGGTCAAGTCAATGGGGATCAATGTTGTTTGGCTGCCAACATTCTTCAAAATATTTTCTTTTGTCAGGTCAAACAGGTTTAGAATAATATAAGGGTGAATAAATGATGAAAGAATCAAAATTTTGGGCGAACTGTCCCTTTACATTGACAAAATAGTAAAAGCTATTATACAATACAAAAACTCTTTTGGTTGCATTATAGCGCTGCGGTCCTTCTGAAATCTTGTAGCTCCATATTTCGTGATTTTTATTTTTGCCATAAATCATTATTATTAGTCTCCCTCTATGTTTGTCACTGGGTTTTGCAAATAACCATTAAAACGTATTAAAATGTGCTTGTCAACTTCGACAACACAGTATATAATCATTTCAAATGTACAGAGTTTTTTCCATTTCCTGTAAAACATCTGAGAAAATATTCTCACAACAGAGAAACATTACTCACAGGTTGCCCTTTGACCCCTCGTTCACCTCGTTGTCCAGGAAATCCCATCCCTCCATTAAATCCTCTCTTGCCTGGAGGTCCGATTTGGCCAGGAAGGCCCCTTTCACCCTAAAACACAAAATAGAAAAAGATCTGAAGCCAGCTAATATTGGCACAGATGGAGATAATCGTGACCTCATCACGCTCAAAGAACAGGCCATTATCTAAGTATATGATGTAACACAAGAGTGAGGTACCTTTGGCCCAAAAGATCCTTGAATTCCTGGCAAACCTTGCGCACCTGTTTCACCTCGAGGACCTGGTTTTCCTGGCATTCCAACTTCGGCATCGGTTCCGTGCTCACCCTAATGTTTACAACAGATGAAACAATGAACACATCACAAATAACAAAAGCCTTATGAGGTTTAATATCGAGAATTTCATTCACTGCCTTACTGGCATTCCTTTAGCACCATCTTTCCCTGGAGGTCCATCTATCCCAGGATTGCCCTCAAGACCCTCGCGACCAATTACTCCTCTAGGGCCAGGAAGACCAAAGGTACCCTGAGAGAGGAAAACATCAGTTTCATGTCAGAATCAGCTGTGTGTTTTATCAAAACGTCACTGAATTCAGTTCAACTTACTTACAGGTGACCCTCGACCCCCAGATGTACCACGAAGACCGTTTTTGCCTTTTGGACCCTGAATAAAATCAATCATTCAACTTATAACATAGGCATTTATTATTATTATTATGTATTATTATTATTGTATTTGAAAATAGGAGCCATACATTCCCATTATATTTGACAAATAAAATAAAAATAAAATGAAGAATTGGTTCAATTCCTACTTTATTGCCTTTGGATCCCTTGGGGCCTGAGAAACCTTTGGGTCCAATATGTCCCTGTTTTTATATACAGGACATATAAGTTAAAGATCTAGGAGGAAGTTTATTACATAAATCTTGATTGTCAATTTAAAAAGTAATTCTAGGCAGATTCACTCACAGGAAGTCCAGGAGCACCCTGTTTTCCTCTTTCACCTGGCACACCTTCATGACCCTGAAGATATTTTAGCAATGATCTACTTTGACATTTTCTAAAAACAAGTATTTGAATAAGCTTAAAGGAATAGTGAAAATTCTATGGTTTTCTGTTACCAACATTTTTCAAAATATCTTCTTTTGTGTTTTGCAGAAGAAAGAAAGTCATACAGGTTTGACACGACAAGAGGACGTGCAAATAATGACATCATTTTGATTTTGAAGGTGAACTATCCCTTTAAGGAAGCTACAGTATCTAAAACAATGCAAACTCACTGGGTATCCAGGGTCACCCGGTTCTCCTCGGTCTCCTCTGTTGCCGACAGGCCCCTGAATCCCAGTGAAAACCAAACACATTGATCAGGCTGGCATCCAAAACAACATTCAGCACAACACAAGGCAAAAAACACGTGAAGTAAAATCCAGCGGACTGACTCACGATGTCACCTGGTGGACCAGGTGGACCTTCAATCTTCCCGTCATCTCCTTGCTCACCCTAAAGATGACGGAAATGTATTCGAGTATTGATTTTTGATTGTATAATGACACCAAAAGATATTTTAGGGCCTATATTACAAGAAAATCTATTATTAATTTAGTTAAAGCTAATAGTGCTTGTATTTCTCTGACTATGTGTTGTGCAAGTTAAAACAACATCAATAAACGGAAGTTTATGGCTGGCATGAGATTCAACAGTTAAAACGAAGAATTCTACTTAGTAAAATAAAATGCAGTTAATTATTTATTACGCAAATACTTTGTAAAAATGAAACATCCTTGTTGGAATTCCTACGTTTCTGAAACAGTTATTTGTTTTTTTACCTTTTCACCTTTCGGTCCTGGGGATCCCAACGGACCTTGTGTTCCTTGGTGACCCTAAAGCAAAAAACGTAATAGATAAAAAGTGTATGAGTTTGAGCATAGACAGATTGATCCTAACAAGCGTTATTAACCTATAATGTTTATCAGATGTTTTCATTTGATGTTGTTTTTAAGTGTACCATCTAGTCTTAAAAGGCATATCCATATAATGATACTTACTTCATATCCCACTAAACCCGGTTCTCCCGGCAGACCCATTTTCCCAGGAGCACCCTATAAATAAAAACCGTGAGAAGGGAGTTCGTTTTAGAGAGCATCATAACCATCCCTTCAAAATACAAAATCATACACTAAAATCTGATATACTGTGCAGTGTGCACATTTTACATTTTGTGGTTCTCAAGATATCCTTCCTGGTGATGTTACGCAAGACTTTCCATAACATGTGATCTGTATTTGGCAATCCAAAGGATGGTTTTTTATGTTTTGAGAACAAAAGTACGATGCTGCAAACAAAAGACATAATTTCTCTAAAGAGCAGAATGACTCTATAAAAACAACAGATGTACCATGAATCCAGTTGTTCCTCTGCTTCCTTTTGGCCCGATGAAGCCCGCAACGCCCTGCGCTCCAATTGGTCCAGTCTCGCCAAGGTGACCTTGATGACCTTTGCTGCCCTGAAATACGTCATAGCATCATTTATACTATTCATGTTGAAAAATGTATTCATTTTTTATTCATTTACAACATATACTGATATCTAAGATGGTATTTATGAATGACTGAATTAGGCTTTTGGCATTACCTTCTCGCCTGGTTTTCCCCTCTCGCCAATTTTTCCAAGTTTGCCCTCAGGGCCCTGAAATGAAATAAAGCTTTGATCAAGCACAGCCACCACAAGGAGCCATATAGTTTCTCTTTTTGGTGTCACCAACATCTTCAATAAAACCAATACAATGCTCTGACCAGCCATAAAAATGAAAATACGCTTACACCAAACAAGCTATAGTAGCCAGCTGGTCTCCCAGTCAAAACAGCTGAATCGTGTCCAAAACTCTTCTGACACTCTTCCTTACACCTTAGAAAAATGATCTGACATATGAAAGCAGAATACAACACAAACCTTGAAGCCCGTCAAGCCAGGATCTCCAGGACGTCCTTCCTCTCCTTTAAATCCGATGGTTCCCCTTTCACCCGTTTCACCCTCCATTCCGATATCGCCCTTTTCACCCTAGAGACAATGACACCATTGAGACTTGCAATGTGGGCCCAAATCAGCCCAAACACAATCTGTTTGCAGCATTAAAGGTTGTGCATTTGCACACAATCAGAACATATCTCGTGTTTGATATACAAAAGTGTGGGGCAGAATTTTGGACCAATCAGATCTGTCTATGGGTGGGGCTATCACTTGAAGCTTTAAAGCTGGTTAGGGCAGCTTTAAGGTGTTAGCAATAATACAATGTCAGTATTCATCCAAGTAGAAATACAGACATAATTCTACATAAACACAATAAATTACACCAAAAACAAGAATTAGAAGTTTGTCATATTTCTGACCTTGGCACCATCAGGACCGCTCGGACCAGCCTCCCCATCAAGACCAGGGTCTCCCTAAATAAAAGCTTTATTAAAAATCTGCACTATTGTCATAACAATAACATTTATTGACAATAAATATTGTTGACAGCATTGTGTGAAGTGACGTACTCTAGGTCCAACAAGACCTTGTTCTCCCATATTCCCAGGAGATCCAATCGCACCCTAAAATAAAAAGGTCAACAATCAATTATCACAACGTTTAGAGTATAAAAAGTTAACTGATCAGAAAGGTGTCATGGTTACATATCCAAAGTGGCTCATAGTGCATAGATGGCTACACATTATTTTTAATCCGAATTTGTGCTCCCTAAGATCTTTGATTGAATCCGAAAGGGCTTTGTATAAGACATCCGTATGTTATCAATGTAATCTTACTATGAAAGTGTAGGGCATGACATCACTGGTCCATTGTGGACATAATGTAATCAGAATTCAGAACCACGTATGAGACAACACAACAGATGCTTCACCTTCTCTCCTGGTTCACCTGGTAAGCCCTGCTCCCCAACCTTTCCCGGCAGACCCTGTCCCACAAAACAACACACAAACGAGGATGAAACTTTTAGATTTCTGAACGTTGCTATAGTTTTCGGTTCACATAGAAATGATCCTTCATTCAGAAAACATGTGGCGGTAATGACCCGCTAATTAGAAACAAAGGGACGATTTGATACGAAATCTGTTTCTTGTTTGTTTTTAATTGATTAAAGTATTCTTACGAGCAAAGCCAGGACCATCTGAGAGTATTTATTGAATACAGAGAGCAGAAGTCAATTGGCATAAGATAAATGAGGGCATGATGGTATTTTTGAAGATCAGTGAGGACAGTATGGCAGATGTGGGATGGGAAATACGGTTGCACTTGATTTTACAGTAAATGCACTTACAGTCTATAACACAATAAATGATATACAGTAAGGTCAATTATACTGAACATAGTAAGTGGGTGATTCTCACAAAATGTTGGAATCCAAGATAAAAATACTTTTAGGCATCTAAGACAAGGTTTATTTATTCCAAAACCTGAACACATTTTTGAACTATGTTTTCAAAACAAAACCATGAACATCTCATTACCGTAACAGTCTACAAATGTCAATACCACAGCATGTTTTACTAAAAAAGAGAAGCCATGATGCCCAAACAAGTTGTGTGAAAAGGTGAAAACTGTTCTTGTGTAAAATGTTGCGGAGGATACTTCTTTTTCCACTATTTTTCATTGTTATTCCACATGAATATCCCGGCCGTTTGTTTTTCTTTTTTTGTCATTGGAGAACATCACGTACAACATTCAATTATTTTTCAGAATATTAAAATTTTACTCCCTTGAAATGACAACATATCGGTTACAACTCAGACATATCACGTAACGCGTTCAGTGTTGGGTGTAACTAGTTACTAAGTAATTAGTTACTGTAATTTAATTACTGTTCCCTTGAAAAAGTAAAGTAAGGGATTACTCTTATTTTTTCTGTAATTTAATTACAGTTACTTCTGATGTCATTAAACTAAATACTTTGTGTAATACATGTGTGTGCAATAGTGGAATTGACATCAAAATTCAAAGTCTAACTTTAAAATCCTTGCTTTAATGTATAATTCTCACATTTGTAATACTTTGGTCAGTTAATAAGAGTACTTTATGTAGTTTAATATTATTTATTTGAATGAATTAAAAGAGCCCTTTCATGCCTATCCTTGAATCACTTAACTAATCAAGGTTGATGTAGGATATAGAAAGTAATAAGTAATAAGTAACTAATTACTTTTTGGAGAGAGTGATTTGTACAGTAATCTAATTACACTATTGAATATGTAATTAGTAGCTAGTAATTAATTACTTTTTCAGAGTAATTTACCCAACACTGAACGCGTTACGGTAATGAGATTTTCGGCAGAAAATGGAATTTAATAGAAAAACAATTAATTCCTTTGTTAAAATGATTATTTGTGTAAAACCAGAATTATCTTTATTATG
Source organism: Triplophysa rosa (assembly GCF_024868665.1). Taxonomy (NCBI): domain Eukaryota; kingdom Metazoa; phylum Chordata; class Actinopteri; order Cypriniformes; family Nemacheilidae; genus Triplophysa; species Triplophysa rosa. The sequence continues at coordinate 3,666,157 of NC_079891.1, forward strand.
ATTATTTTTTGTGTTACTGTTACTTGACTGAATGTTGTAGGTTTAAAATCACTACTGCCAAGACGTTTCAATGGTTCCGTGAGTACATATCGAAAGACAATATTGATGTATTTATTTATTTAGACAATAGGAAACTTGCTTATGGCACTTAACAGAACACACAGTATAATCTACGCATACATCTGGAGATTATGGAAAAAATCTTACCACTGCTCCAAGCTCACCCAATGGACCTGATATTCCAGGAGGCCCTGACAGACCCTATTAGGAGACAGAAGACAGCCATGTCAACTACAGAGGCAACACAGGACAAACCTGAATGTCTGAACGCTGAGATCAATACACATTCATTCAAATCGGACAAAGAGTTTCCATTATCAGGCCAAATCGTCCAGGCTGGTGATATAGCCCTGGCTCGCACTGGTACTACAGTTGAAAAGTGAATAATATCTACTAACGTCTACAAAAATTGGATTTGACTTTATGGTTATGTTAAAAAAACCCATGAAATAATAACTGACACTGCTGATCAATTCATGATCTTACAGCACTCGTTATTCCAAAGAAATGATATGCTTCACCCAGGACTTGTAGCTCATTTGACAGTGCCAATGAAGAGCCGACTGCCATGTGGACGTTGTTTTAGCTAACCTTAACCAGAGGACATACTTACAGGTTCACCTAAAATCCCCTTTGCTCCGGGAGTCCCAGTTGGTCCTTGAACACCCTGGAACGAGAACGATTTTTCAAAGATTTATGTACATTTAACTGTTTCAATGCATATATAGAGAACAGTTACTTCATTTACTCACTGGAAATCCGTTGGGTCCAGCTTCACCAGTCTCACCAATTTTACCCTAATACAGATAAGAAAATGATTTCAGTGAATTACAAAGTTCTACATTTTCATTACATTAAAGCAACATGCAGTAGAAAATATACATTTATTATCAATATCAATAAAGTAAGTCAAACCCAGAAACACACAATACAAACTATACAGACTGATGTCTAAATGTGATGTGGTATACTAGTACTGGTCCAAACTATATGCTAGATCTTTAAAAAAGTTTTTTTTAGCATTATCTGTGTTGTAGGCTGAGTGTCTACATTTTTATTAAAACTTTTGAAATACTGAAATCAAACAAAAATATCATAATTATACCATCGGTCCAGGGAAACCCTCTCTTCCTGGTGGCCCATCGGGACCCTGGAGAAAACAGACAGAACCCAAACAAGAGTTACAAGCATGTTTTCCATTGCAGCTTCTTATCAAATTAGCCTCTGGTTTATACAAACCAAAACTATGTATTTTGGAAAGCTTTTGGACATTTCATGGAAGTTTTGTGCCGAGCTGTTTGATGTGTGACCATTTTTATGTGTTTCACGTGTTATTTGTTTTGTGGTGAGGAAAAATACCTCCTCTTCCAAAAGTACCACAGTTTTGTTTTCAATGTTTTATTCATATAGACGGTTTCATCTTAACAACATAAACAAACTTTTGTGACCCCAACTTAACTTCCGGTACAATAGAAGAATGCCTGTATATTATTTCTGATAACAATCAAACGAAACCGAGAAGAACCGTTACTTACGTAACGCTAAACTTGTCTCTCTAATATTTTGACTTTAGACTGCAATACCAAGCTCAATCACTGTACCATACAGTTTGTCTAAATGAGACCAAACTACAGGGCCCAGTTGCATAAATTTAGCCGCTAAATTAAGACCTCGTCTTAACAACAGTTAGTCTCACTGACTAGCAGTTAGTTAGGACTAATTAGTCTTACTTTTTAGTCTTATTTAAGTTAGCCCAATCTACCTTTTTGTGTAACTGATTTAAAGAAGTTACGACCAGTCTTGAAGAGAAAAATTAGGTGACTAACTTCTAAGACTAGTCTAAGCAGTTTATCCAACTGGTCCCAGGACCCATTCAACAAATTGTTTATTAATAAAATGAACATACAAAACATTTTTACAAATTGTTTATTTAATGCAATTATTATACAATAAAATAATAATATAAATTAATATTAACATAAATTAAAATATATATAAATAGTTGTAACGAGGAAGGCGGGACGAGAGACATGAGGGAACGGTGCGAGGCCGGTGACGCGAGTGATAATGAGTGTCAGCTGCGCGTTGCACCGGTCTCGCATCTCTCACGGAGGAGCTACGGAAGCATAAAAGGACGAATGACGGTTGTTTATAAACAAACCTTTAATAAAACAAACAAACAACAAAACGAAAGTAAAATATAAATAAAACTTAACACAATGTCCAGGCCTGGTCCTCTCTCGTTGTACACTCCTGTCGCTCGTCCTTTTATGCGTAGCTCCTCCGTGAGAGATGCGAGACCGGTGCAACGCGCAGCTGACACTCATTATCACTCGCGTCACCGGCCTTGCACCGTTCCCTCACGGCTCTCGTCCCGCCTTCCTCGTTACAATAGTTATTATTAGACACTGTATTATACATTGTATTATTAGACACTATAGCAAACACAAACCGGAAGTTAACTGGAGGTCAGACGCGCACGATTCCAATGAACGGTCTATAAGCTGCATTATGTTCCTCCAATATGTATTTTTGCATTCAACAACAAACAATTATTATTTATCATGTTTATTCATTTTTGATCTATTATGCTTTGTGAAATATCTCAAGGTTAAACTTAACATTAAAGGGTCGATGTTGACACCCCAAAACAATGAATTGGTCAAAACAATAAACATAAAACAATAATATAATTTTGTAAACGCCCTAAACTGTTTATACAAGAATAAAATTAAAGTGATTGTTCACCCAAAAATAATTTATTCACCCTCTCGTCATTTCAAACCTGTGTGACTTTCTTTTTTCCACAGAACACAAACGAAGATATTTTGAAGAATGTTGTTAACGGGCACCCATTCACTTGCATTGGTTTTCTGTCCATACAATAGAAGTCAATGGGGGGCATTGTTGTTCGTTACCAACTTTCTTCAAAATATCTTCTTTTGTGTTCTGCAGAAAAACGTAAGTCATTAAGGTTTGAAATGACAAGAGGGTGAGTAAATGATGACAGAACTTTCATTTTGGGTGAACTATCCCTTTAAGATTAATAGCCCATAAGACATGTCTGATGTCATATTCAACTTCATGACTGAAAATAGATCTACATTGGATCTGATATAACGTTTTACCTGGATTCCCATCAACCCTTTTTCGCCAACTGCTCCATCTGGTCCTCTTGCACCCTGCAGAATGAGAACACACAGAGTTGGGATTGGCATTCACAGAGCACATACACAGACAATGGCAACAATATTTCTTTGAACAGCAGAGGGCCCACTTGCACAAACATTATATCCAGTTTTTTGGGGTAATGCACAGGGTGAGAGGAATGAGAGTGCTTACAACGACTGTCTACTGTAACAGACGTACATTACGCCATAAAGTCAAAGGTTGACAAAGCCAGATGACAAATGCTGTTACGTAACAACTCCTTCCGAGTCGTTTGTATGGTCAAACTTTAGCCACAAGCTCAACACGGACAAAAAAAACCTGAATAACGACAGCTTTCTGTGAAACATTAAGTGTTTTCATCATGGAAGTTCAGTCAAAATGTAAAGCAGTCGTGATTTTCCATTGTGTTGATTCATGGGCTTCATGACAAACGTGGAGGCGCAGCTGTGTGCTTTCTCATGTCTTTGACGGGTTTCTTTGTCTCCTAGTTGGAAACAGTGATCAACGGGGATATTTTCATGGTTCCTGCTGAAGAACAGACATGTGGTGGGGTTCCCCCGCACACTGACACCTCTGTTCTCTCATGCCAGTTGGGAAACCTCTGACCTTTAAGGAGCGAATCACAACATTTGGACTAAATCAGGTCGAAACAGACTTAAAAGGTAATAATTAAAATTCCAAACCTGTATGACTTTCTTTCTTCTGCAAAACACAAAAGTAGATATTTTGAAGAACGTTGGTAACCAAACAACACTGACCCCCATTGACTTCCATTGTATGGACACAAAACCATGGAGACATTTCTCAAAATATCTTCTTTTGTGTTTCACAGAAGAAAGAGTCACATACAGGTTTGTGAATGACATGACATGCTATTGGACTAGTGGGTTGAAACTGTCAATCTTCTGTCAATCATTTTGCACATTTCCCAACGCTGCCCATATATGGAAAGCAGGAAGCAAATAGTCCAATTTCATCATTTAAAACGTAATAGTTTGTTGTGCAAAAATGCCATTTTGACAACTGAGATGCTCCTGTTCTCCTACTTTAACTCTATTCTTTGTAGGGGCGGGACCTTGGAAAGAGTGGGCGTGGCAAAAGTTCCAGAATGGCTGACATGTTTTTCAGCAGATGTTCTCGTCACATGAGATCATAAATCTTAATAGTGACATCACAATCCTCAAGTTTCTCCTCACTTCCCACCAGAAGCCTACATGTTCCCATTACGCGTAACACCCAACACTATTTCACAACCGAATGACTAAGACACGAGTTTCACAGAATTCTGGTATAGGTTCTCTGCAGCTGATGGCACTCTGTCCTCTTGCTGGCCCTTATCATCCGGGACGCGCATTGATTCCGAGCGGATCCCCGTGGGTGGCACGGACTCCTTCATTGATTGTTTTGTTTCACTTCTAAAGAACCCCTATTCAAACTGCAGCTGGATTTAATTTTTTACAGTCGTCTATAAACAGTCTTAATGACAAAGTAGTATTATTCTAAATAAGCGATGGGTCTGTTCCAATGTGTTGATTCCTCCAGATTCATTGTGTTTTGTACTGTAGACATTATCATTAATCACAGATTTGGCCAGAAGCACTATTACACAATAACTCCGCTACTAAACTAAAGCGTAGAATGCTAAAATGATTTAACTACTAAGAAGAAACAGTGATGATGAATAATTTTAAAACACTGATGTGAAAACAATCGGTTAAAGGTCCAGTGTATGAAATTTAGCGGCATCTAGCGGTGATGTTGCGAACTGCAACCAACAGCTCATTCCACCCTTCGCCCCTCCCTTTTGAAGCACTACGATGGCTGACACAGAACTTAGATGACGTCACGTTTTCACTTCTTTGCCGAAGGAGATAACATATTTATGAAACGCGCTCTTTAGAGCAGTTTGTCCGTTTAGGGCTACTGTAGAAACAACATGGAGAATTCCATGCAAGGGACCCCGCAGTGTGTGTATGTAGATAGAAATAGCTCATTCTAAGGTAAGAAAAACATAACGCTACATTATGTAAGGTCTTTATACACCTCTGAAGACATAGTTATGTATATTATATTGCATTTCTGTCAATCCTCCAAAAAATGACAAGTTGGACCTTTAACGTATTTATTTCATCTAGAGAGGTTGCAAAAATACTAGTGCTGTCAATCGATTAAAAAAATTAATCGGATTAATCACACATTTTCTGTGATTAATCACGATTAATCACACATAACAATAATATTTTAAAATATACTTTTACATTTTAATAATTTCACATTTAATCTTCAAATTGATGTAGAAACAACATATTTCTTTAACAGCGTCATTTTATGAATGAAAGAAAACATTTTGATATTAGTACTGTAACTGATGTCTCTATTAAATTGATTATTTTAACATTAATTATAGCCATTCAACAATATAATTGAGAGCTATCATGAAATATACAGAAATTGAAGGAAGTTCTCAAACACTTTACAGTCTTTAATGCTAAATTATCAATTAAATGCAGAAGAATTCTCATTAAAGCTACAAAATTAAAGCTTCTTTTATTTTGTTCTTTGATTAACATTAGTGACAGGAGTCAGAGCAGCACGTTTAAGAGCGTGGCCCCTTTAAGAGCTGTCTCAGTACGCAGATCTAACCGTCACCGCACTCCCATTTTCACAACTCTTTGCTTTCATTTAAGATTTTATTTTACACTTTGAAGTCTTGCTTAAGAAAAAGCTCGACAAAACGGGCTTTCTGACGTAATCTTGTATGGTTTTATCCATTCAAGCACGAAAGAGAACTTAACACGGATGCGCTGTCTGACAAGAGATTCACCGACGCAGCCTTCAGCCTGTATACACCAGACTGGACCTCGCGTTGCGTTTTGCCGCGTCCCACAGTTTAGAAGCTGTCTATCTTCATTGAACGCGTCAAAGCAACTGTTTAAAATCGCGCTTAAGTGGTTTAAAAGCCTGTACACGAATACGAGCGTGATTACATAATGTAACGCTAGACAAATATGTCAAAACAAACGGATGCTGCGTTAATTACGTTAAATATTTTTCACGCGTTAATTAGAAAAAATTAATCGCATGCGTTAACGCGTTAACGTTGACAGCCCTAAAAAATACACAAATGTTTTGAGATTTCTGCTGAGCTGAGGTAGAAAAAAGACAGATATAAATATCCTGACCATGGTTCGTGTAATTTCACTTGTCTGCCCAGAAAGTCAGCAAAAATAAAATCCTGTTTGCAGTCTGAACAGCAAAATAAAAACACATGAATATTTGACTTTTTCACAAGCATGATCCAAACCACATACTGTATCCATGTGGTTTAAAACCAGAGTAATTCTTATTATTTAATATTAGTAATGAATAGAGGAAAAATGTCCAACTTTCAATGCTTCATTTCCACAATGCCAGCTACTGCTCATGTTTCTAACTGCTTGCGGATGCTTAAGTTGTTACTATGGCAACTGATGCGCACACAGATTAATTTGACTGCACTATTTTAACAAACATCCCCGAAGTGAGTCCTACAGACAGAATTTGGAAAAACTAATCAGATTTGTGCAGTATGAACAGTGTTTCCCAAACGTTGTTCTCTTTCACAGTTCAAAAGATTTAATAAAGTTCAATAAAGAACAAAGTTGTGTTTCATTTAGGTACCAATTTAACATCTAAAAATGCATAAGAGAAAGAAAAATAGAAAGAAAACGAGACTGTAATTGTTGAAATCCACGAAGAGGATGGAGGTGTAAAATGAATGAAGATTGTAGAGGTAAAATAATCTGAATTTGGGCAAATCCGAGGAAAGGGGATTTTGGGGTTCATTTTGAGATCTTCAATAATATTGATTTATTGCAGACTTGACTAATCTGAGCTCAGTTTGTGATGATGTTGAGATGGAGACTCAATGGAGATGGAGATTTCTTGCTCTTTTCTCAGGAGAAATTATACATTTGCTCTCCATTTAATCCCATTGATGACTAAGAGAAATCATTTAGATCTCATCTGTTTCCCACATCTGGACCTTACTGATAATCAAAAACATGTGTATTACCCTTTGGCCTTTGGGTCCCCTGGTGCCATCGAGTCCCCTGGAACCGGGAGGCCCCTGGACAGCACAGAAAAGAAGACAAGAACTGAATACTGTAACAAGCAGCGTGAGAGACATCCCTTAGAAAACTCAGCCTGAGTCTTTGGCAGGCAAACAAACATCACTTGACCTGATTACAACTCGGGGGTGAAAGCTGTGCCCTTCAAAGTCCAGTGTTTATGTTTGACTCTCCGTCCTCCTCAGAGTGCTTTCAGAAGACATTTCCAGACAATGCTAGCATGATGTCAACATTTGTGTGAACACGAAGAGTGTCGGGGTTTTTCATTTATTTCATTCATATTGCTAAAACGTATCAAGTTCATTTGGATAAAAGCGTCTGCCAAATGCATAAAGTTACATATAAATGAGCATTACAGAGCTAACAGGAAAGCAATGGACCGAGATAGGGGAGAAGGGTTCAACAAAGGACTCTTGAGTCAGGAATCGAACCCGGGTCGCCGTGAGCGCACTGGTGCTATATGTGACATGCTAAACAGAGGACTATCAGTGCCGACAAGGCATAAATATATTGTTTTTTGGAAGTTTACACTCGTCAAAGATTTATCATGTGCTGAAACATCACACACAAACAGTGTAAACATGGGATGTGTAGATGTTTGGTTTTACTCTGATGTATAGCTTAAATTAGAACTATGTCCCCCATGCAGAACTCGATTTAGAAGAACAATTTATTCCACAAAAAGTGGATTTTTAGATACATAAAATGAACTTACTGGTGTACCTGGTGGTCCAGATGGTCCTCTTTCACCTGGAACCCCTGGGTGTCCCTAAAACAAACAACATTATTAGACGCATTATTATAAGCAATAATCTTTAATATCTTTAAAAGCATGTTTGGTGTGTTTGTACTTGTTACAAGACTTCCCCATTGTACTATGAAACATACTTGAATTTGAAAGGGACAAGGAAAGGAAATCATTTTAATATTGGAGAAGTAAAAGGAAATAGGCTCTTGTATAGGCTACATTACGGTGTTCTGATATTACTTTTATTATATTATAAAAAAAATGTTGTTTGCTTGCAAGGTGTTAAAAAGCTTTGCTTGCAATTTACAAATGTTTTATTGTCATGGGCACCAAACACATACAGAGAGTTTGGAACCATGTAGGAACCGTTGAAATGATGACAAACCTTTGTGGAAAGACAGAAATGTTGCCCTTGGGTTTGCCTTTAGAGTGGCTTGAGTTTGGTTTTAACTTTGACATTGTTCCCAAACCACTTTTGGCGCAGCAAACGGCTACGATTTCCTTATGTCATTGAAAGGAAATGACTGTTACATTTCTGATTATCTCATGAATGGAAAATGGCTGATTGAGTATTTTCCCACACGAGTCAACTTGCCAACCCTTGTAGCTCTGTGCAGGGTTACTGTGACTCTGTGACTAAAGGTTAAGTGGATATAAGAGACCCTGATGGACTTGAAGACAGAGACGAGGTCTAGACATGTTGCCTACCATTGAGCCATTTTCTCCAGGTGGCCCTGGAAGCCCAATCTCACCACGATCCCCCTGAAACACAAGAACCACAAATAAAGCTAAAGCAACAGAAAAGACAACAACAAAAACCTAAGATGATTCTGTTCATTGCGCAAGAAAACACAAATATCGGTTTGATTTCGAACAGGTGAGATGTGGACTAGTCAGATAGGGAATATGTCACGAGGACTGTTTCTTGCTGACATGTCCTTTTTTCCCATCTAGAGTTGCATTCATTTTTCGCCAAGATCTTGTATTGATGATGGGAAAGTCCGACCGCTGCGCAAAGTCTTCTCCAGCACATCCCAAAGATTCTCAATGGGGTTTAGGTCTGGACTCTGTGGTGGCCAATCCATGTGTGAAAATGATGTCTCATGCTCCCTGAACCACTCTTTCACAATTTGATCCTGATGAATCCTGGCATTGTCATCTTGGAATATGCCCGTGCCATCAGGGAAGAAAGAACCCATTGATGGAATAACCTGGTCATTCATTATATTCAGGTAGTCAGCTGACCTCATTCTTTGGGCACATAACGTTGCTGAACCTAGACCTCCAATCCAATGGGAGGCTCTTACCTATTTGCTTAGTTAAATCCAGGTGGTGACTTATTTCTGGGACGGGTAGTGTATGTACTGCTGTAAACTGTGTGACAACTTGCCCCGGTCTTCGTTATAATGTACAGTATTATTTGCAAAACATGCCTGCGTACATCAGGAAGTATTTGAAGGATTGTCAGGATTAATCTGAATTTAACAAGATTAAAGATGGCTGATAAAGGCTGACCTTTTCTCCAGCAAGCCCCGTCTCTCCAACAGGCCCAATGAATCCGAAAAGGCCCTGTTGAAAATAAAAAAAAAAATGCTGAAAGTTGACCAGCAGAAAATATATACAAAAATATCTCATTAATGTGCAAAAATCGTTTACCCTCTCACCAAGCATCCCAGCCCCTCCAGTAGTCCCGGGCTCACCCTACAGAAAGACAACACGGTTAATAATTTATACTAAATCATCAACTCATTCAGGCGCTAATTTTCAATCAATCTCCAATGGACAAATTAAAGCATGGAAATATGTTTACGTTCAATTTTGGCATAAATGTATGTCGCATAGTAATATGGCTAATACTAAAACATTTACTATTAATGCATTTACAAAAGAATCAATGTTTAATTTCAAACAATGTGATATTATTAACATTACATTTTGTTTGGCCTAATGCCTGATTTTAAGGAAACGTTTTTATTGAAAATGGCACTTAATGTCCACCGTAAAGTCTTGTGCCCTAAAGCAAAACCATTTCGGAACTATTTGGCACCAATTACCTACCTTCATTCCATCTTCCCCTGGACTCCCAGGGAAACCTTTCCTCCCCGGTCTGCCCTGAACAGAAAGCAGAAATGACCAATAGTACTGAACTCCCAGTTCTCTAAACCTCCTCTGTGATATCTCATTAGCTCCCGCTCCTGACGCCAAAGTCCTCCATCCAGCGACATATCAGCTCCCAGAGGGAGGAACTTCATTAAATAAGCGCTCGGAAATGGATCGGTCTCCTCCAGAGTTGCTTACGTTGGAGACTAGATGGATTTTCTCAGGCCGGCTCTTAGCTAATGTCTGACCACTCTGCCATCATTAGCTAAACAACTCTTTGGACACTTTAGCCTCAAACTATGAGCTCTTTCTATTAAATTATAAATAAACTATTGTCTGCCTGTACTGTAGATCAACTGGTAAAGCGTGTCACTAAAAGTCATGGGTTTGGTTCACAAGGATTGCACAAATGAAAAAACGTATAACTCAAAAGCACTGTAAGTTGCTTTGGATAAAAGCGGCTGCCACATGCGTAAACATAAGTGCCTTTGGCAAAGTTTCATACAGTCTCAGTGTTATGAGTCATCGCTCAACTGCCGTCATTTCTCGCTGTGTGCAGCTGTTTGCAGGATGAGCTTTGGATTCATTTCAAACTTTTCGTTACTACAATAAATACTTCAGTCTACAACGTATATTACTGGCCATTTATCTAGTGATGTGGCAAACTAAGATAATCTTCCTAAAATTGTGAGAAAGCATGTAAGTATATTACGAAATTTAGTTTGTTTGACCTAACACACATCAGCATGTGATGTTTACACTCATTTGGTCTGTGCAGATGGCCCACATAAACTAAATAGTTATCCAAATCCTTCCAACCACTGTGATGGCATTTTATTAGATGTCACATAAAGCAAAATGTATCTCAAATGTAAAACACTGAATGAAGCTTATAACTGTAAACGTGAAGCAGCATGGGTAGCTTTGCTTGAAAGAGTCTGGTCTCCTCCAGCTTCAGGAAACTATGCCAATGTCACAGTATTATGTTCATATATCCAGCGTAAAGGTATTATGAGAGCGCTCACCTCCAGTCCCGGAGGTCCGGCTGGTCCGGTTGGGCCCTGATCGCCCTGTGGTTCAAAACAAGCTCATTATAAATCTGAACAGAACGTGCATCTTTAACTCTTTCCCCACCAATAAAGAGACAAGATTTTACAGCAATCCGCGTTTCCGCTATTATGTAGTAGGTGGCACTGCTACCCACCTTGTAAACAGTACAGCATATACAGATCCAAAAGCAGTAAATACTCTGTGTATGTTTGTATCATCATTCTGAATCTAAAAACACTGGCGGGGAATAAATGAATCTACTCCCACTCAAAATTTCTACTTAATAAAATATTCTAGCGCTTGGTATAACTAGAAATATCTAAACTTGAATAAAGAACAAAGAATAAAAATAACTAAAGAAATATCGGTGAGACGACAAGTTTGCACATTAGCTAACACGAATTTATAATGATCAATATAGTTTTTCAGAATAATCATTGTTAATGTAAATTCTTAATGCCAAGTTCATGGTGCATTAACTGATGTTAACAGTTAAAACGTTTCATTTTGAAAATGTGTTAGCAAATGCTAAATCAACCAAGTATTGTTCATTGTTAGTCTGTGTTGGCTAATGCATTAACTAATAAACAAATACACCCTTTTGTAAAGTGTTACAAAAATACCTTGATTTTTAGTTTTATGCCTATTTTAATGTTTGTTTTGACTTATTTTAAAATATCTTAAGTCATTTTGAGAACCACTTGAAATCTGTTTTGACAACACTTTTGTGGAAAACAGAGAGAGAGAGAGAGAGAGAGAGAGAGAGAGAGAGAGAGAGAGAGAGAGAGAGAGAAAAATATTCTCTTTCAGGCAAGTACAATCAAAACACATTTTTGTATAAATGGATTTTGGATTATGTTGTTGCTGAAAATGATATTTCTGTATACACAAATACTGGGTTGGTGTTGTGATGAGGACATCAGCAGGTCTTACTGTACCTCCGGGCCAGAAACTCCTCTAGGACCTGGAATCCCTCTCGCTCCTGCTGTCCCCTGAAGGACATTCAAAAATATGACATTAGCACACTGAAATACTCGATTCTGATCTGGTCAATAGCAGCAATGAAGTATAGTTGACTTGTCTTTATCAATGTCAAGTCCCTCTAGTGTTTGGTTCGTGACTGCACTGCTTGTTTTGCCTTAAAGACCTGTCAGTACACAGTCACTTAATAAACCTGCACCACAAAACAATTTTGAGAATGGTTACAAAAAATGGCATTATTTAAAGGGGTCATATTGGATGGCTAAAACGAACATTATTGTGTGTATTTGGTGTAATACAGTGTGTTAATGCGGTTTCCGGTTAAAAAAAACATTAGTTTTCACATACCGTGCATTACTATTGCTCCTCTGTGCTCCGCCTTTCTGAAACGCCTCGATTTTTAAAGAGTACATAACTAGGGATTTTTAAGGTCCTACTTTGGTTTCATGGAGTGTCCAACAATAAGTTTATGTATATAGAAGGTGTAAAAGCACTATTATTTTGTTATAATAGGCAGTTATTCTTACCTTACTTCTTGACTGACTCTCAAATGATTTGTTCCGCGATTCATCTGTCTAATCCCCTCCTTTCTGCTAGCCTAGTCTGATGGGATTGGTCAAATGGTCTAGTCTGCTGTGATTGGTCTACCGCGAATGAGGCTCACGAGCTACAGTGTTTTGGGGAGAAGAGTGAAGTTTTTGCAGGCAGTCCTAGCAAAACGTAGGCGGGGACTATATATGTAGTGACGTAAATCCGCAGCGGTTCGCGAATCGGACTAGGGAGGACTCGTTTGCGTGATTCAGAGTCGACTCCCTTTTTTCCAAGCCAATAACTTTGTTATTCATTCACCTTCGGATTTACAACTTGGCAGACTGCTTACTTTAAAACACGGCAACGTTACACACTGCATGAAATGTAATGTTCATGATCTCATGTTATGTACTCTTTAACTAAGCTCATCGTTGTGAAAAGCGCTGTGTGCTCTGATTGGCCTGCTACCAAGTGCATTGTGATTGGCCGAATACCTCAAGCATGTGGCGGAAATGTAACGCCCCTAACCATATTCGGAACATCAGCCATCAAAGCATATTGATAGCTGATAATGTCACCGGTACCGTGTGAGTTCAAGCTCGAAAATGCATTTGACCAAGCGGATTAATCAACTTCGCCAGCACAACTTTTCCACCAGAGCGTAACAGATCGGTAAGGTTTTAAAAACTATTACGTTTAACAATTAGCTAACTATAGCTAACCTCTTGAGCTGCCTTTGACGCTGAGTCTCGACGCAACCCGACAAAGTCAATAAAACATATTATAACGAGGCATTTGTTGCGTCCAGCGGGGACAAAGTTACTGAATATAATGACTTATATTGGCTTTTTTCGTGTAGCATCACGCTGTAGGGGAGAACAGCCAGAGGGTACAAGGATTCGTAAATATAAAACCATTTCTGCATTTGTGATCGAAGGAACGACAAAAAGCTTACGTTGAATAGTCAGTTGCAAATTTTCTTTAATAATGAAAACTTACTTACAGGCTGTGAGTGAGAAGCGGCAGACTGTCCTTAAAAGGTGGATCTGCCTCACTTTTTAGAAACAGCCTTTGTGCACAAGCAGGTGTTATTGTGCTACACACACTTGGATTTTGGAGTTGTGCTGTTTTGGAACAGTGTTGTAAATAAAACTTAACTACCGATTTCTAATTGTGTCCTCGTTTGGAAGACCCAACGAAGTAGTTTTTCATGTGCAATGAAACGCAGCGTCTCCACGACATGGCGGCAGCAACAACAACACTACAGCGGGAATAGACACGCCTTCTTTCGTTACATTTTGGGCGGTGTTCTTCAACGCTTCTCACGAACTGACATAGAAATGTGGGGACGTGTTTCAACGACAACGGCTTTTAAATACAACATTTGAATGTATGCATGAACAACTTGTAACACACCAAAGACACAGGAAAACACGAAATCGCGTCACATGACTCCTTTAAACAGCTAAATCTAAATCCTAAAGACAATCGGTAAATAAATAAAGACAAAAGGTTCAGACCTTAAGGCCCTCGACACCGTTCAGTCCTGGTGCTCCAATATCTCCTGGAAAACCCTGAGAAAAGGAATGACAATCAGATGCAGTCTTCATAACTTAGCGGCATTCATAACATTCATTACACTTTATCTAAAAAAGACTCCCCCTGTCACGGCTACTCTCTACCACTGAGTTATAAGAGAACTGCGTGAGCTTTATAAACAAGCGCAGATGAATGGCCATCCCTCTGCAGTGCTTTAAATAAACACAAAATGAAGGAACGATTAAAAAACAGCACAATTACCTCAGGACCAGGTGGACCTTGCAAACCAGCCGGCCCGGGATCACCACGCTTCCCCTAATAGAATGATGGGACAGACAGCTTGCTTTAATGCGGCTCTTTGTCAAGAAGGCCAGAATAAATCATGGCAATGGCAAACTATCATAAATAAAAAAGCCTTGTGGATTAACCTGTGGCCCTGGCTTCCCTTGAATACCTGGTGAACCGGGTAAACCTAGAATGCCCTGGAAAATCCAATGAATTATCACAAAATTCTCCTTGGTATGCTTGAATAAACATACACATACTACAATCGCACACACACATGATTTACTGTGGACTGTGATGATGAAGAAACAGGGAAGAGAAAAGCCATCAAATACCTTGTCACCTTGAAATCCAGGTTCTCCTAGTTGGCCTGGCAACCCGACTTCACCCTGTCGACAGAGACGACACAAAGTCAAAAGCTACTTTAAGCCAGGATGCCGCAGGAGTTTAATCTCCATCATTAGTCAAATCAAGTGCGGCAGATATCTATGGTCATGTTACAATGTGGCTGAGGTTATGTAGACATAGAAACTTGAATCGGAGTCCAAAACAAATCCTTGAAAAATAAGTGCCTGGCGGTAAAATCTAACATTTAAGCACGGTGCTGGGAAAAGTGCAGGTCAGCTGGTAAAACTTGGTGTTGGCAGTGCAAAGGTTATGGATTTCAATCCCATGGAACACGCATACTAATAAAAATGTATAGCTTGATTACGCTCCAAGTTGTTTTGACAATGGAAGACCAGATTACCGTTGGCTGGTTTAAGACATTTTAACATTAAAGTCATCTACTGCTGCAATCAAATAGAGAAGAAACAAAAGCTAATAAAGAGTATTCAGATCACCTTATCACCTTTCAGTCCTGGTTCCCCTGGGTTTCCTGGCACGCCCTGCATGTGCGACACCAACAAGATTTAAGTTTATACAAATAATGGGCACAATTGTTTATAAGGTGCTATATTAAAATGAAATAATAAAAATACATATAGTCCCTGTCCTTCTGAAACCTCGTATGGCCAAATTTGCTGTTTTCCAGGAAATTAAACAAAAACACCAAACTTTTTAAATGATTGCACTTTTTAATACTTTTTATGAGTTAGATATTTGCAAAACCCAGTGACAAACATTAAGGGTGACTAATAAAAATGATTTATGAAGAAAATTACGAAATATGGAGGTACAAGGTTTCAGAAGGACAACAGCGATATTTATAATTTATACACTATATTTTGGGTTGTTTGGGTAAAAAAATGGACGAACCCAACCCAAATGTTGGTATAAATTAACCTAGAAAGTATGCATATTTCACCCAACCATGGGTTAAAACATCCCAGCATTTTTTTAGATTACAGTTTTTCTCAGTCGCTTTGGAGCATTTCTCAGATCAGAAATGAAATTTTCAAAACTAGTTATTCAACCTTCACATCATCTTGTCACTTGTGCACATAAGAAAATTAGTTTCTTATTATTTTGAACAAGTTACACACTTTTGCAGGAAATCCATGATGTTGTGCAGTTTGTACAAATTGTTCTGAGAAATGCACATATTATTTAGCTAATTTTAAGAATGATTCGAGAAATGCTCCAAAGCGACTGAGAAACACTGTAATTAAATGGCTTAATCTCCAAAACACATTTCATAAATCCACATCAATTTGGTAATGTGTTGAAAAATAATTCACCTTCAGTCCCACTGTTCCAGGAAGACCCACAATTCCAGAAGAGCCCATGTCACCCTGTCATTAAAGAGACATATACAAGCATGAACTACTATTCACTGCACACAATGATACACAAACAAAATACATTTCTGTAAAACCACAATTTGTTGTGTAATTGATAAATTACATCCAATGATTCAATTGATGTAGACTTTATAATTGATTTAAGGCCCATTCACACTAAAGAAAATAAATATAAAACATTTTGAATATTGTTTTAAATTTAAGAGCGTCCACACCGCAACAATCCGCTTGTTAAGTTGTGAACACTATTTATTAATTTTACACATTTAAACAAAACTTTTACAAACTCACGATGTACACTACAGTCCCCAGGCTCACAGTATTTTAACAGTAATTCTAGAAAAATAAATCACTGCCTGTCCATCTAGAATTTTGTCCTGTGTACTGAAAAATAATGCATCACATGTGAATCTTGATGTGAACGGGCCTTTACACAGAAAGGTGGTTCTGTTTCATAAACACGGCCTATCACACTTACATGACAACAGAATATGGACAGCGTATTTAAACATGAGGGAACAAAAAGGGACCTGGTTTACTTACAATAAGGCCTGGGATGCCAACTGGACCTGGAGACCCCATCTCGCCCTGTGAAAAGCAGAGAGCAGATATTGAGAATAACAAAGCCTTAACCTCTGTTCTCTGATAGGCAGGCTAATCTGTGGCCTTCATCTCCCCCTCAGCGAGCACAGGGGGGGAACACAGAGAGGGGCTTGTTGTGTGGCGTGACTGGACGGCTGCTACCTGCCGTACCTACTTCCTCCCTCACCAAAAGAATCCCCAGTGTATTTTCCCTCTGCTTGTTCTTTGAAAGACAGGAGATAGATTGTTACAGGGTTGGCTGGTCCTGCCGAGTGATCGCTGATGAAGGGAAAGGATTGAGAAGAAAAGCGTGTGGAGTCTCTGTGTGATATGGGTACGGTTACAGTGTGGTTAAAGAGTTTTGAGAGGTTTGGCGCTCAGACAGACAGCTCCAGTGTGCTTTTGTGACAGATGGTGCGAGAGCACAATGTTTGCTGACAAAGTTCATGCGACTGTGTATTTGCTGTGTGCAACAGACTCAAAATTGCTCAAGTTGATTTTTGAGTCTTATGTGAAAGTCAGATAGACAGACATACAGGCAGATAGACAGACGGCTCAACAAACGGATGGATGGATAAGTCAGACAGACAGACATACAGGCAGATAGATAGAAGGCTCAACAAACGGATGGATGGATGGATGGATGGATGGATGGATGGATGGATGGATGGATGGATGGATGGATGGATGGATGGATGGATGGATGGATGGATGGATGGATGGATGGATGGATGGATGGATGGATGGATGGATGGATGGATGGATGGATGGATGGATGGATAGATAGATAGATAGATAGATAGATAGATAGATAGATAGATAGATAGATAGATAGATAGATAGATAGATAGATAGACGGATAGATAGACGGATAGATAGACGGATAGACAGACAGATGGATAAATGGATAGACAGACAGACAGAAATATATACAGATGGGTAGATGGATAGATAGACAGATGATTAGATAGACAGATAGACAATCAAACATACAGACTGATGGGACAATCGCTCAACAAACAGACAGGCAGGCAGACAGACGGTCTGAACAGAGAGGCAAAGAGACAGACGGATGCACAGAAAGATGGGTATATGGACAAAAAGTCAGATAGAGAGATAGACAGAACATACAGATAGACAGACAGACAGAACATTAGACAGACGGATAGACCAGATGACAGGTAGATCGCTCGACATACAGACAGACAGATAAACAGTAGATGGCTCAACAGAGACAGACAGACAGACAGATGGAAGGGTATATGGACAGAAAGCCGGACAGACAGACAGATAGAGACAGACAGACATTTACTTTACATTTAGTCATTTAGCAGACGCTTTTATCCAAAGCGACGTAGAAGTAGGGGGAAAAACAAAGTACTAATGGGTCAGATGTTGACGGAAGAGATGTGGTTTTAGCCGATTCTTAAAGACCGCAACAGAATCTGCTGATCTTGTGGCAAGAGGGAGATCATTCCAGAGTCGTGGAACACATCCGGAGAAAGTGCGTGAGAGTGATTTTTTCCCTTTGTGGGACGGCACCACAAGACGTTGTTCGATTGCAGAGCGCAGGGATCGGGCGGGTACATAAGTCGCCCGTCCGCCAGACAAACACATGGTTAGACAGACAGATATTCAAACAGACAGAGGGGCAGAAAAATATACAGAGCGACAGATAGACAGATGTTTAGAAGGTTAGATAGACAAACATAGACAGATGGAAGGATAGCCGATGAACAGACAGACAGGTAGATGGTAGATGACAGAAAGATCGATGGACAGACAGATAGACAAACTCTTATACCAACAAGTTCTGACCATTTACATTGAAAACAAAACTAATATATCACAATTATTGACCAAAAAGTCTTGCTGGGACATGGAAACAGAAAAATGACAAATATTGAGTGTTTTAGAGAAAAAGACTGTGGTAAAACGATCAGAAGTGAAGCAAGCCCTGTAATGAGAACAGCAGATTTGTTCTGTAGACCCTGGTAGTGACAGCTGATTTCCTCATCATCAGTTTTTCATGAATCAACACACAGCGGTGCACATCGGACTCCCAAAAGACTCGTGTGTTTTGTGGTGGCAGAAATCAAAAAGGTATTTATTGGACTGCGGAGGTTTCAGTGGCTTAGTCAGCTTGTATAAGCGTGTGTGTGTGTGCGCATCACTGACGGTAAGAGGGCATATGCAGAGGTTTGCGAGACCTTTCTCCTAATATTCTAAACCTGATTATAAACATAACCCAGGGCATCTATGATGAGCATAAAAAACCAAGGGCCACATGGTTGTAGCTCAACTTACGGGGTTTCCGTCGGGTCCCGGTGGTCCTCGTTCCCCCAAATCACCCGGAAAGCCCTGAGCACAGATGTGGGAGACAGAAGCTTAGCAGAGCAAAACATAGATCAATTATATTTAGATTTGTACCATTTGAACAGTGGCAAATTGAAAGTCTGGTGTCAATTTTTGACACTTTGATATTTTTTATCCAAAACTAAACATTTTTTTCTGTGGAGCACAAAAAAGATATTTTGAGAAATGTGTCAGTAGTTTTGTGTCCATACAATGGAAGTCAACGGGGTCCAATGTTGTTTGGTTACCAACGTTCTTCAAAATATCTTCTTCTGTGTTCTACAGAAGCAAGAAAATCATACAGGTTTGGAATGACATGAGGTTCAGTAAATGATGAAAGATTTTTCATTTTTGGGTGAACTATCCCTTTAACGGGACAGCTTACGGTCAAATCTTTCCAGGAATTTGCATTTGTGCTGCAACTGAATGGACCTTAGTATTTTAGTGATTAAAAAGCTATACAAAAAACTCATCCATAAATGAAATAAATAACACAAAGAAAAAAAAAAACAGTCAGCATTGGCTCGCCACACCGTATTCTGTTTTGTAAAAGGCCGTTCGACGGAGCGTAGTGGTGAGAGGAACACGCTCGGTTCTCATCGCCATGAGGCCTGCAGGAAATTCCATCCCTGAGTGTTTCCTCACACTGCCAGCAGCCAGAGGAGAACCGCCAGGGATTCGCTGACGGAGCTGTTTCTCCTCTGTCTACTGTTACATTATATAAGACAAGAGCTATGACGTCACGCTCTGCTGTGTGTTAAACGTGTGCTTGTCCGAGGGCCAAAGTCAACACATGAGTTCTTTTTTTATCCTCTAACATGAGGCAAGAGGCAGTACACGGTGAATGTATACGTCCACGCGCAGTCTTTGCAGAGATAGAAAATGTTTATAAAAAACAGATGGATCTGTGCTTGGCACCATGTTTGTGATTTGGAGAGAAATTTACGTAATTGCTGGTTGTAGAGTTTCTTAAGTCTACTCAAGTTTTTCACATTCTTTAGAACATACGTAGACGCACAGCGCCAAAGTCATGGGGAAAATAGAGATTGATTTGGGGTCAAAAAATAATAAAGACTTAATAAGTGAGGGTGATTTAGTACCATTTACCCTCTTTCCACAGAACGAAAACAAGATAGCTCTTACTGTTGCCAGGCAAGTTTGTCAGGAACAATGAAAACGGAGAATATTAGTGGATTTATGACTCATGATAATGTTATGACTGAGTTCTGTTTCTCTTTGGCAATTATGTTGCGCAACACCAGAACAGACACAACTTCTCATCATATACAGTATCACAGTAAAATTATGGTAGGTAATAGTTTATAATATAATGTTGTTTTGTCAGAAAAGGGTTTATATATTAAAATAATAACACATAAGTAACTGAAAAGTAAATTTAAATAATAAAGGGGAATGAAGGCAAGTTCAAATGTAAAAAAGTACGTGGGAGGGCCGGGTCTGGGGGGGCTAGAGGGCAGTGCCCCCCAGATATTCCTTGGGCCGTAAAAATGTCCATCTGACAATAAACAAAAATGACATATTTCTCTTATGTATTATCTATTAAATAATAATCTGTCAAATGAATCACAGAAAAATATCAAAATTATGCAATAAATGAACTACGAGTAAATTACTAGGAAAATAGTCTATAGTCCAAATTGCCCAACCAGAATATATTCTCCCCAGTCCATCCAGCCTGTTTTTTTATAAATTTCTTATTATTCCCCATTCAAAATAAAATAGAATAAAATGTAAAAAAATATAAAACATAACTGAGTTCTACAGACAATTCCAATATAAAGTGTTATATCATATGACAGATTTGAACAATCATATCGTCTGGCTCTTTTACAGCAATGCTTTGTGTAAGCTTCTGTACATGCGCACATACTGTCAGCTTGCCAGGAAATGGAAAAGCCGAGCGAAAGTGGTTTTTGAATCCGTTTCGGCTGCTTTAAGCTTTACGACTTCAGATAGCAATAAACTCAAAGCAAACTGCTCTCAAACATTTACTTTCTGAGCAGCGTGAATGGGTTACAAATCACAGAAATCATTCACAGAAGGTTGTCTGGAGAGGATGGTGAGAGAAAACTTTACCGGCCTACCCATCTTGCCCTTCTTCCCAGGAACGCCAGGTAAACCCTAACAGGAGACAGCAGAGAGAGGGAGAGCGAGGTACAAGAGACAGAAACGAGAGAAAAGCAAATGCGTTATTAAACAATCACAGTAGATGTTGAAAGGTCTTTCTTCTCCGTTCATCTGGACACAAAAGGTTCACTCATGACTCTGAAAAGAGGAGACACGATCTGGCTAATCCACAGCGGGCCATATTCCAGCTCCCAGGGGCTTGTAGTCCTATTTCCACACGGCACCGCAGGCCGGAATTCTCCGGCGCAAGGTTACTGAGCAAATATTGTGAGAACTAAGACTAACTACTGTTTTGAAGGGGGATCTCTGTGGTTTTAGAGGAGTGTGGCCCTTTTCACCAGGCTTCGCGTTCAAAGGATGTGTTTTGAATTCACAAGCCACCATTATAAAGCATGTGTACCGGTGGGAGTTCTCATCCTTTACCATTTTCTCCAAGGGGAAACTAAAACCAAGACGACTAAACAGACATTCTAATGCACACGAACGGAAACAACAGGAAAACTCACTCTTTCTCCATCAGGACCGGGGAGACCGAAGACGCCCGACATTCCAATGAAGCCCTAAAACGGAGGTGTAAGGGACAAACAGACATGATTTAGAAAACATGGTCCAAATAGCCATTTCTAAATCGCAGGCGAAAAGGTCGAAAAGGTCTTGTGAGGACACTGGTCGCTCTGTGAAGATCTAGGCCTTGAAGCAAGTGTATATGCCCATGGACTGCATGGTGCTGGCTTCCACGATGTAGTCCAAGGGCACATACCCTCACAGCAGGGATCACACTGGCATTCAGCAGGACGGCTAGGGCTTGGATGACACGGTTGAACATACAAGAGAACAAAAACATGTGAACATGATGAGATGATGCACCCAATGATGTAATAATATAACAAAATATTCCACAAAAATGCTCTCATTTGGATAAAAGCATATAGGAAATACATGCAAACAATTAAAAAATACAAAAATAATTATTATTGTGTACATTAAAATTGACACTGGCACCGAGGAGAGAATAGAAAACGCCTTAACAAGAGGGAAAAAGGATGTAGTGTACATAGCTGGCATATACTTTACAAGAGCTAAAGGGTGGAATTATAATGTAAAATCCAGCTGACGGTACTTCCAGAGCTGATGTTCTGAGGTTTTATAATGAAAGCAACTACAATCAACTATTTCCTTTTCTGGTGCCTCTCAAATGTCCTATAAAACCAAACTGGAAAACAAGCTTCCCCAATTATAAATGAGCAACTTCCTGACCATAAAAGCTCATTCACCTTTCTAAACAAGTGAGGGAGAATAATCTAACATTAAATGGCAAGAATATGAACAGAAAATAACACAACACAAAGCATTCGGACGGTAATAGATACATGAAACACAATTCCCACAATAAATGTCTGTGAACAGTGTCCCTTACCTGTGCTCCCTTCGGTCCCACGTTTCCTATAGGTCCTGGCAAACCCTGCAAACACACAAACGAAATATTTTTAATTAATAAAAAACAATTTAGCGTCTTTAAAAATAACAGCTTTTTAAAAAAGACAAAACACAGAATTGCAGGGGCAACATAACTAGAATTTTATGTTATTCATGTCACGTTTGCAAATTCGCTCAAAAAAGGGGAGAAAAATCCCTTTTGATTTACACATCATTTGAAAGCTGAGAAGGAGCTTTTCATTGATATATGGTTTGTTAGGATAAGACAACATTTGGCCGAGATACAACTTTGAAAGTTTGAAAAACTGGGATCTGAGGGTGCAAGTTTTTTTTAAATCGCAAAAATAAATGGCCTTTGAAGTTGTTAATCTGTGAAGAAACAGGTTTGTTTTAACACTCTCTATTGGCTTACCGCTGTAATGACGTTGTGGAGAATAGATGAACCTGAAAGCGGAAAGTTTAAGCTTTATATGGATACCAAACTTGAGTGGTAATTCCCAAAGAGAGGGCAGGAGTGAGCGATGTTTGTAGGCCATTTTTGGTTGCGATTTAGCTGGATCCACTCACAAAATAAAGTTTTAATATATTTAAGGGTAGGACATTTACAAGATATTTTCATAGAACATAACCTTGACTTAAAGGAGCTGTATGTAACATTGACACCTAGCGGTTGAGCTTGGTATCGCAGTCCAAATTCAAAATATGGCAAGGGTTTTTCCCCGCCCCTCCTCCTCCTCAGATTCCACGCTCACAGGAGTTGCCAGACACTTACAAGAGTGTAATGAAAAGCATAAACTCTTACACTGTAAGTTTATCTGATAATTTATACGTTTGCAGTGGTTTTGTTGTTTGCAAATATCACTCAATCAGCAGCTTGTCTCAGAGGTTGCGTCCTCCGGAGGTCACATTTACGGGCCATATTGCAGTCTCGTTTAAATAACCGTAATAAAATTGTATGTTACTCGTCGTAAGTTGTAAAATAATATAGTAATCCTTTCTAAGTTTTCAACGTGATAGTACCGGAAAGGGTGGAATCTGCTCAGACCCAGACCGTTTGTTTGCTGAAATATGCAGTGATTGTCACCAACTGGCAACCGAGCTGACAAAATACACTAGTGGGCAAATCGTCAGTGGGCGGAGTCACACGGACCAAAACAAAAACAGACATTGCGGCACGGAACGCACATTTCAGCGTGGAATAACTGGCTATAGCATTGTTTAAACCAATATATGAACTTGCCGTGTTTCTTAAATGTCTACAAACATATTAAGGTATTGTTTTGATTTAATACAGTAAAATTATTACATACCACTCCTTTAATATCCTGATTTTTGGCATAAAAGAAAAATAGATAATTTTGACCCATACAATGTATTTTTGGCTATTTCTACAAATATTCCCGTGCTACTTAAGACTGGTTTGTGGTCCAGGGTCACAAATGACCATTTTAACTAAAGACATACCTATAAATGGTAAATTCAGAAAAACTGAAAATTATTTTGAAAAGGTCTCTTAATTTTTTCCAAGGCTGTATTTTAGTAGGTATTATGAAATACACCTCATAAACTTACACTGTATACTGTAAGACATGATTGGAAGCTAACTTCTTTCCATTTACTGTTTTTCCAACAACTGAATATCATTTACGGCTTTGGCACCCAAAGAAAAGATTATTTTTATGGTAGCATAATACAATATCCATTTTGTTCATCATTTTTATAGTCACAAATCCTAACAGAGAGTCTAAAACAGAGGTAGTCATTTTTGAAACCTCGTTCAGTCTCCAACACAAGTCTTGATCCTTTTAGCCCCATATTTTCTTATGAAATTATCACGTTATAAATGTATCTGTGATGCCAGCAGCACAACAGAAGATTTACTGCACCTGCCTGCCAGGATAACCTTTGGCACCCGGGCTTCCATCAGGTCCTCTTTCTCCCTGTGGGTAATGAATAAAGAAGGAAAGAATCCATTACAATAAAAATATAATTAGCATTGGACACTGTTCTTATAGAAAAGAAAGACCAAAGCTCCACGGAAAGACAGAGAGGGGGGTAAAAGGCCTGTCTATTAGAACAACATGTTATTGCCTGTCTGCAATTAGGTTCTGTATTATTCATGTACTGCCATTGTTGTCAATATGACAAATGGGAGAGACGCTGTGTGGCCCGGCACAGTATAGCGAAATGGAGACAATGAGGAATTCATTATACAATACTTTTATTCTACACTCTATAACTCAACACATCTAAATGTGAAATTGAAATGTGCTCTTTAACCAGAACGCCACTGATGTGCTGATAGGTGAGAACATGCAGCGTGTTTTTATGGAGTGAGAAAAATAGTTTTGAGGCCATTTCAGACGGTCACATCAAGTGACGCAGCCAAAACAGATGCATAAACCTTTTTAACAAAAAGCTTTCATCAGTCGATGCTTCAAATGTGATGGATGAATGCTTCTTTTATATGAAAGTTTTAAATATAAATCTCACCGGTGTATTTTACACATTATCACAAAGTTACACGATACAGGTAAACCCATATTCTGTTTGTTTTTTTGCGCTTAAAAATATTGATTTCAGAGAAGTGTGCTATAACAGGCATTTGAATATTTTTTATGTCATTTTATGTAATGTACAGATACTATTAATTTAATGGAGTGAACTCACTTGATCTCCTGGGTGGCCAGGTGGACCAGGGTGGCCTTTTTGTCCCTATGCAGAAGGAAAGAGAGAGATAGTGTGTCATGAAAGGTTGTAAACTCCAGTTTGTAGTCGTGTCGAAGTATAGGAGGTAAGGGTAACATGCCCGTAGGGTGTAAAACCTCAAACATGTGCTTAATCACATCCTGGGGAGTTTCCCACATAAAAAGAAAACAAAATATATAATGTCCTGCAACTTGAGTCACTTTAAAAGAACTTAACGATTTCCGGCAAAAAGCTACAGTATTAAATGACCACAGGCTTACTGTAAGTTGTCATTACAATGTCATCGTTCTTCAATATGATAAAATGCATTTGATGCACAGAGGTGGAAAGTAAGGATTTATAAAAAATATATAAAAATCCTTACGTGCAAGAATGTAGAGGTAAGATGCTCATACCCTTGTTGCATTTGTAACTAATAAGAAGTGTGGACAGTTTAGTAAAAGTCAAAACGACATTGGTGCATATTGCTATATTTTAAGTGTTTAATGCCATTTTGTAGACGCACGGTTCACTAATGTGTGCACATTTATGCAGTGTGTATGGAACCGAACTGAACAACTTCTGCTTTAATGACATATTTAAATGTGCATCATATGTCTCTCTCTTCTTGTGTCTCAGTAAAGATCCACCGAGGTGTTTTAGGGGCCGTTAATATTTCGCGTATAAATTTACTTGTATTAAACTGGATGGACAACGCGAGCCTTGCCGCTTTCTCTTTTTACCAAAGCGGTGGGAGCTTGCGCTCTAGCTCCTGGTGTCTGCTGAGGAAACACTGTTGTATTTGCTGTCTCAATGTGTGTGTATGTCAGTTTACTTTACTATTTGCGTGTGGACCATGTATCGCACTATATACATTTTTCCAGTAAAGCATAATGATTAAGGAGGTTTTCAGACTGGGCGTGTTTGCTGTGGTCCGAACCCGAGTGTGATTGTTCCCGGCGCCCTCCGCCCTCCGCAGTGTTTGTTTGGTTCAGTGTTGCCAGGTTGGGTGATCAATTAAGGAACCGATAAGGGCTGTGTTAAGGAATAATGTGTTTATGACTGCACTACACATTATTTTCGAACGTTTTGAAATAACTTGACTAAATAAAAGCGCAAGCTGCTTGAGCGGGATTTTAATTTCATACGCAGCCCAAATTTTGTCCGCCTGCCCAATGCATTTTTCTCCGGTTTAACCCATTCAAAAGAAGCCCAATTGGGCGGACACCCGCTCAATCTGGCAACACTGGTTTGGTTTCACACTCAACTTGATTCTATCGAACCTGGTGCATTTGCGTTCATCCTACGCCATCACAAACGTGCACAGCGCATGACAGTAAACAGAACACGGGTCAATATACTGTATTGTGTTTTTTATTCACTTGGTGCTATTATGCGCAGCAGAATAAACGACACTTGGTCTTGCTGTCAGTTCGTTGCATGCAGACAGCTTTCTGCTGCTTGCAAACAGACTATTTTCAGGAAACCATTCATTTGCCGCTCTGATTCCATTCGCAATGCGCAAATACAATGCATGCTCACTCTTGTTTGAATCCAAGGTAAATTACCAAAGCTATCATCTCTTACATTTGTTTAAATTGTAACCATGTGCAGGGTTTGGTATGCTGGTGCGCACCCGAGTTCGCATGACAGATTTCACATTAGCAATTTTTCATGCAAACCGTGCCCCGTTCCGAACTAAACTGTAAGCGTGAAAGGCACCTGAAAGCCACCTAAGGGGGGCCCTCACACAAAAAGCAGCCTAGGAGCCCTGGCCACCTTAATCCGCTCCTGAGGGGGGCACTATTGTCCTTCACAGTATAACAACAAGTGGGCCGACTCATAAAAATGTAAATTTTAGTCATGGCCCTGAAAACCACGACAAAAACTCTTTCTTCTATGCACATTTAAAGAAATCATAAATGTAATGAAGACATTCCCGACACCTTCACGGTGAGTGAAAAGTTATGAGGTATTATGTGTCTTGGCTCAACATTAGGCAGTAACCTTTGGGATCACAATAACAGACAGAAAACTTCTACTGACGAGAACTCGAAAAAAGACATGAGATTTTCTTATGACAAGGTTCTGGGCTTAGTTGCAAGAAAACCCTTACATTCAGAAACCCCTAAATTGTAATAATGAGAGTACTGTACCAAAGCGCTTTTCTTAACCTAAGGGCATTCTTGCAGCCAGCTGTTACTCCTCAAATGAAATGTATGTCTTGAGTACGAGTATGTAACATGATTCAGATTTCTTTAGCTCATCTGGGCTTGCAACATCAAGGTTCAATTACCAGGAAACACACAAAATTATCAACCGTACACCTAGAACATACTACAAGTCGATTTGGATAAAAGCGTCTGCCAAATGTATAAATGTAAATGACTGAGACAGTTTTTTCCTTAATAAACAAAATTATTTGACCATTGTGTCTTTTGCATGCAAGCACATGCGTGAGGGAAAGACAGCACATGAAGTCTTTATTGAGGCCATGTGTTGTCATACCTTCACGTATCGCTAAATGAAACAGCTGCCATAGACATGTCTGCTTAATAGGAACATTATTTATGTTTACAGTAGCATAAAAGTATTTTGACACTTAAAGGGGTGATTTAACACCGTTTCATGCATTCTGACTTCTTTACACTGTTAAACGTGCTGGTTTCTCATGCTTAACATGGTCAACTTATCAAAAAAATTAGTTGGACGTACTACGTAGTATTTCTGTGCTCTATACACTCCCCCAAGGTTCGTATAGGTTTCGGAAAGTTTTTTTCGAACATGAAAAACCGTTACATAACAACTTTTCTTAGTCCCTTATTGGGCAATTCTCCCGGAGCAGAACACCCACAGCAAGGCGAAAGAAACAGCCCACCCACACGTCAACCGACGAGCGATAGGAAGACCCGCCTACAATCAAGATTGGCTGCGCTCAGTCAAGATTGGCTGCGATGTGGGCCTACAGCTTGTTACTCTTGCGATAGTGAGAGAAGTTGAGGTGTGTTTGTTTATTCACTGCATTTCAGTGATGGATGTTATATAAACAGTGGATATAAATGGATCTCAAGATCATTTGAAACTGATAGATGGAGCGGTCCCAGCGCTAAAAGATGCCAGACATGAACCGTGCACGCGGTAAGTGAAACTAAGTCATATGTCTGTGTTTTGTTGGCAATCGGTGCGTACGTGCATAATGTAAACAACCCGAACTTGTAGTGAATCAATAGTTATGCAGGGATAATGCGATGATGTATTGTGTGCTCATGATTTAGATCCTCCCCCCACACCAGTAATTGTTTATGGAAATAATCGTACAGCTGTATCTGTCTTTCATAAATGTGATCAAACGAAATACTCTTCAAGTTACGAAGAATGCAATACTACTCTTTAGGTACTCAAGATTAACATGAGATTGGCAGAAACTGCACGTTCAACCGGACCTTTAAGTCACACTGCATTAAACAATTAGAATTTGAATTAGAAAATCAAAATGGTATCTGCAAATAAGTGACTCCAGACTTGCTCACAAAACTAACTTTACTTTTATGAGACACTTTCCAATCGCTTTTAACCAAGTGGGCAATATTAAGTACACGTGTCACACAGATTCCCTGGCAGAATGACTATACTTCATTACGTTTACTAGGAGTGAATTAATTGTTTTATCAATTAAAAACAGCATGTAAGGAACATTATTTTTTGAAAATGTGCTTAAAAGTTGTGTTATATTTCGTTAAAATACTTAGTTTGATACTTTGTTATGTGATGCAAAAGCATTCGGAAGTTTAGCTTAAAGTACAGCTTCTGTGTCAAGCAAATATTCCATCAATAGTGGAATTTTTTTTGTGGCTGCTAAGACAAATTTCTTTTCAAAACCCAGAAAACAGCCACAGAAAACAAATCACTATGGTCTCCACTGGCATGAGAGATCAAAGACAGGTTAAATACATACACACAAGTTTGTGATCTCCATGCTAGAACTGAGCGCTCCGCTGCAGAGCACAATGAACAATGCCCTTCCTCTCACCAAATATATGGAAAATATTACATAAGGGGAGGGAAGTCCCATGAGTACAGCAAGAAAGAAAAAAAGAAAATATGGCCAGTTTTCATCGGCATGAAAAAAAGCATGTGTTGCCATTGGTGCTTATGCCACGAATAAACAAAGCAAACATAAATCCCAGATGTGCAAGCTAAAGAAAGTTTACAGAAAGCCTATAGAGCTTGTTAATCGATGTGACGCCACGTTGAATGTTGCGCCATCTTGGGAGGATGGCTGCTAGTGCGTTCAATGCAGTGTTTTGTTTTTCTTGTTTGATTAGGAAATATAACTATGGTAGGTCAGTCTTTCTGTGTTAAAAACTGCAATATCATTAAGCAGAGTTGTTCAAGAAAAGCCCATGGTTCTTTCAATTTTGATTTCTCCACATGTCTAACCAAAACAAGAAACGGTACATATCAAAACTATAACAGCAGTGGAGTATTATCCTCCCAAGATGGCGGCGCCACTGCAACATGCAACATAGGACGTGACGTCAGCTTCACATTCTCTATACACGTATGTATGTCTTGTAAATATGCTTTCTATTCTGTGATTTCTTTTCAACCACCTGAAAGCAGCGCTCAGTACAAACACTGGAGATTGTGCTGATGTTTACTGTGATTGGTACAAAACTCACTTGGTGACATAAGCGTGAAATAAGTGTTTTACACATTCATGGACATGTTCACCTATTTACATTTTACATTGTAGTAATGGATGCATACCCTGCGTATGAAATCACCTACTTCCATACTATATAGTAGACGAAAACGAGTCATGAATAGTATGTCCGAAACCTCAGTATGCAAAAAACAGTAGATGGTCTACTGCTTCCGCCGAGATTTGTGAGTGTGCATTGGATGGACAATAATCTATCCCATGATGCCACGAGAGCTGAGCAATGGTCAAATTTGGATGTACACACATCGGATGTACACTCAAAATCAGTATGCATTGTGGGTAAAAATGTAGGGAATGAGTTGTTTACTCAGAATTCGGACAACACTACAAAATGGCGGACACCCGATATAGTGCACTATATAGGAGATAGTGGGCGAATTCAGACACAGCTACTGTGTCCCAAATGATGAAAATGAAAAACTTGAAATCCGGTCTTGACTGTTTAGACTGAAATTCTTTCCGTTAATCAGATTTCAAACTATAAACAGATGTGGTTTGGATTAAGTTTGTAAAAATCTGATTTCATGTCATGGCTTTTTGGTTTTTAGACTACATATACTGTATGTACATGCCAAAAATTCTGTGCCGTTTGACAGCTCCACACGTGTTCGGTGTCTGCGTCACTCGCCCCGACCCCGTGTCTCCCTGCCAGGCTTTCCCCTCACCGGTTTCCCATCACCTCATCATTCTCTCACCCCTGTAGCTCGTTCCTGATCAGTAGCTTCCCCTGGTCCCTCATTATGTTCCACTTGCAGTTTATTCCCGCCTCTTAGGTTTTCTCTATTTAATCCCTCTTGTCCTCTCGTCTTGTGTCAGACCGTTCTTTGTTGCAGTCGTTGTTGCAGGCGTGACCTAGTCTAGTCATAGTATTATCTTAGTTTTCTTGTTTTCCCGTCTCAGTTCGGGGTAGTCTCTAGTTAAACTCTCTGGTATTATTCCTTTAGTCCAAGTCTCCAGTGCCTAGTTCCCTTGTTCTCAAGCTCTGTTTTCCCATAGTTCCCGTTGGCATCCCGGACCATCCTGCTCTCTTCACTCTGGCTATCGCTTCACCAGCGACCACCTCTCTCGGCAAGAATCGGCCGGCGGGTCGAGGGCTCTCCCCACCGTGCGTTCCTCCCTTCGAGGGACAGAATCTCCCGGACTGGGACTACTTCAGATTCTTCCGTGAGTGCCGTCGGGTCGAGTCCTCTCCCCGTGGACTCACGTGGCTCCGAGGCCAGTGTCTCTTGGTGGATTCTTGTGGAAACTTTTCAATAAAGACCTATTAATTTCCCGCAATTGAGTCTCCGCAGTCTCTGTTCACGCACAGTCATGACAGTACACAGTCTAAATACAAAACCAATGCAGTACTAAACTTTCTCAACACTGTGATATTAATTCTTTATTTATTCAGTGATGATCTGAATACTACTCCACAAAATAAGCCAAGAAATGAGCTGTCAGCCAACACAATTTAGACTTAAAGGTAATGCACGTTGGCCCAGTTTCACAGATACGGTTTAGCTTAAGCCAGGACTATGCCTTAGTTAAATTAAGATATTTATGTCGCTTTTATAAAAATACCTTAGAAGAATACATTACTGGTGTGCAGCTCGAGACAAAACAATGGCACTGATATACACTGACCAAAATTATAAACGCTTTTCATGAGCTACACTCAAAGATCTAAGACTTTTTCTATGTACACAAAAGGCCTATTTCTCTCAAATATTGTTCACAAATCTGTCTAAATCGGTGTTAATGAGCACTTCTCCTTTACCAAGATAATCCATCCACCTCACAGGTGTGGCATATCAAGATGCTGATTAGACAGCATGATTATTGCACAGGTGTGCCTTAGGCTGGCCACAATAAAAGGCCACTCTAAAATGTGCAGTTTTACTGTATTGGGGGGGTCCGAAAAATTTTGGTCAGTGTATTTTAAGATATTGCTGGGCAAGTTATATTCAGTTAAGACAGGTCACACATTACTTTTAGTCTGGTACTATCCTTAAACCGCCTGGGAAACCGGGATAAAACTTCTTGGACCTAATTCCTCCAGCTGTACAATTCTAGTAGGACAAGTACATCTTCATTATCATTCTTTTCTAAATGACCCTCAGCTACAAAATAGAGTATATCCATTTGCCCTAAACGTCTTTTGACACTTCAGTGTCACTTCAAGAAAATGTTGCTGAAATGGATTTTCACACTCATTCCAGGTGACTATGAATGGACGCTTCGGGTTCCAAAAAGCACAGCCTGTTCTGGTTTCATTTCGCACCCAGTGCCAAAAGTCCATTCACCTCCATCTGGCTGAGTAAAAGCTGCTCTTACAATGTTTTTTTGGCCGTTTTTTGATCTCATTCAGTACATTCGTGACAGGGATTAGCAGAAAATGAAGCGTAAAAACGAGAACATCAACGAGGCTGATATCAGGATAGCTAACAGATGTGGTGATAAAAAGGGTTTGCTGATGTTCGACTAAATTGCTTCGATTGCTCAAACATGTGGCATGAAATGGTCAGCTGGTGAAAGGTGGCTGCCTACTGGACTAAGTAAAAAAATTCCATTCCCAAAATAAAAAAATATTTTTGTAGTCAAGACACAGCTCATGTGGGAACAACAAATTTATAAACATTGTGAAGATCAATTACAGTTAAGCTGCAGTCCGTAACTTCTGTGTCTATTTAAACATAAAACTGCATGTTAACTTTACATACTTATCTTAAGTAAAATGATGTCAAACTGACATTTCCCAGGAAACCATTATTATTAGCTTGCCGTTGTGAGTCAGGACAAGTGGGGAGACAAAATGTTACGTAAAGTAATGTACATAGTCATGAATTCATTGAAAACATTCAATCATCTCAGGAGATTCATTTGATACCCAAGCAAATGTCAGCTGCAAGCGATAACACATCTCGCCTGACCACTTGCGATCGAATCACCCGAGACGAATGTTGATATCTAGCGTAAATGTGGCCTTAATGTTTTGCTCGATCCCGAAAACTGGGTCACGATCTGTCCTCACAACCATGACTGTGAACTTCAGCAAAGGCAACTGAGTGCAGAGCAGCCGAGTGTGGGAATATGACTAACAGAAAAGGAATCTTGAGCTCTTACTGACTGATGTGGGGTCAGTTTTACAGAAATCGCTTTAGTACTAACAGATACATGGCACGCGGTGGCTCATGCTAAGACAGCAAAGCTTTCATGTATATCCTTATAGTTATGGCCTGATTTACTATCACTATGTGCCTATACAATTATTGCAATGACCAAATGACACATATGGCATGTGTTTGTTGCCAACGGTGAACTTCAGCGAGAGGTGGAGCTTATGTTCGTCCTATTACAACACACCACCTAGCCGTGCCAGAGTTCACATCTGCTGTCCCATAGATTGTGAGCGTGGAAGACATGCTGTAATTAAAAGCATCATTCAGACCAAACCGATGGTTACCTGCCCCAATGTGTCACCGCTACTTACATAAGTCACGTTCTAATACATCTGAGTGCATTTGTCTTCTTGGTTACAAGGTTTTGTCTCTGGCCACAGCCCACGGATGGAATAACCTTCTGGTTGGCTGCCAGCTGCAATTTAGCAAATGTAGCGTCTGCAACTATTTTTCCACCAGCTTTTAATATTGTTTTCCATCTGTGGCCGTGGGATTGGAAACACATGGACGTGCAGAAGACGCCAGGTAATTCCATCGCTTTACAATGTTTCGGGGAGTCATTTCTTATCCAGGCTTTCAAACAAACAGTCTTAACCATATACTGATTCATTGTTAAATATACGCAGAACTGCAGATGTAATATTGGACATTTATATGAGACTCTGTGCTGTATGACTGCATTCAATTCTCAATGACCTTAAAGGGAAAAAAATGATACTTTAAAGGATGTTGGTAACCGTGCAACGGCGGTACCAATTAACTTCTATTGTATGGACACATAACCTATGCAAGTCAATGGGGACCAATGGTTTTCTGTTACCAACATTGTTCTGCAGAAGGAAGGAAGTCATACAAGTTTGAAATGACAAGATGGTGAGCAAATGACGACAGAATTTTCATTCCTGAGCGAACTAACCCTTTAACTTGAATATACCAATGCAATGAAAATGTCGCTCCACCTCTGTGAAATTCCCAAAGAAGCTTAACAGCAAATTTTTCCATCTAGAAAAAGTGTAAGCGAGTGTGAAGGTCTTTGGCCAGGCAGAATGTGTAAGCATGGGGACGGTCTGTTTTAAAATGTCCTGGCATAACCATAACAGCCATCTCAATTTTGCAGTATTTGTATACTGTGTTTACTAAAAATAAAACATGAAGTCTACACTGCTTGTTCGTTTGATTTGGTACCCATTTACCTCATTTTACCTACAATCGGTTTTTTAAATAAAAAGCATATACTACAAGGAGGTAAACGCACCATTTTCTCAAGACAGTTGCCTTCGAAGGCCATCTTTTGGAATGGGTGTAAAATGAGGTCATGTGCTGGCTACCCACTGCAGTGTTGAGCATCTGGCTGTACTCCAGAAAAGCAAGAAGTAAATTCAGCAAGGAGATCGCTTGAACCTTCTGTAAGGTTTTCTTCTTAAAGAACCCTTTCCAAGGGGATTTCACAAAACCTTATGAGGCTTGACACAAAAACCTGTTTCCCATTTGCTGTATGTATTGTACCCGCATGTGGAAAAGGATGGGAATTGAATGTGAGGAGTTATTGACAGATTACTTCATCATTCAGCACATTCAGAAATAATGTTGCTGGAGAAACACTGTGACTGTTTTCACACTAGTAAACGTGTTATACATTAAGTGTGCCGAACAACTCCAAGCCTTCTTTGAGGTGATCCTCTTGGGCTGGTCCCCAATTGTTGAGGAATAAAAAAAACTGCATCTTACCTTCCGACCAGCTTGACCAATAAGTCCAGGTAGTCCTAATATTCCAGGGTCCCCCTATAAGTAAGGAAAGTAGAAATTACTTGGCATGCTTTTTTTTGGTTATTCTGGCTAAATATTCAGACAAAAAGCATATTCTAACATATTAATGCATGCGCTTCCATTTAAATGTGCAATGTGTGATATTAAGGAGGATCTATTGATATAATATACATAACTATGTGTTCAGAGGTGTATAAAGACCTTACATAATGAAGCGTTATGTTTTTATTACCTTAGCTTAGAATTACCTATTTCTATCTACATGCACCGTGGGTCCCCTTTTATGGAATCCGCCATGTTGTTCTCTTTCAAACATTCGCTCGGTATCTCACTATGGGAACGCCTCAGGCGTGACAGATTCTGGAAGCACCAATAACACCACGTCTGTCAGTTGACAGACCAATCGCGACAGTGATGCGGGAGTCCTGCCTCTGCCGGTATATATGCCACTGCCGGTGGTTCCCACTCCATTCTCGTTTTCTTCCCCGTGAAGATCATTTTGGAAGCTATCCTCAGCAGATTTCCGCAAGGAGTAGTCGCTTAACTGTTCGTATACGAGTCGTTAACAGGTACGTCGCCGAACGCGGCTGTTTTTTTCTCTTACTGGGAAATATTCGCTGTTAAGGTGAATTTTTCTCTGTGGATTCTGCCGATTTCTCTTTTCCAGCGTGTCGAGGCGGGTTTTCACATTCTTTCTTTTGTTTTAGTGGTATACGGATCAGCCGATCCAGCCACATTATTATCCGGAGTGGTGTTCGCGTCTCTGTCATGGCGACTGCGGGTACATCCGATGGCACGGCGAAAGGGAAAAGTCCCTCGCGCCTGTGTGCATGCGGGTCCATGATTTCTTCTAAGGACTCGCATCCCTTGTGCATAGCGTTTTTGGGAGTTAGACACGCACAAGCCGTGCTTGCAAATTCCTGAGTGCTGCCCGCACTGCTCTAAATTCCCGTCGAGGGTTTTAGAGTGCGAGTTGCGGCCGCGCGAAAGGGGACCCAAATCTTTCCGCGCCCTGCCAGCGGGGTTGGACAAGGGTGCTCAGCAACGGTGCACATGGGGAGACTTAATGGATGAAATCTCTCCCGAACTCCCACCCCTCTTTGAATCAGACCCCTTGGCGAGGGATAAAGAGGATGAGGAGGAGGAGGACGATGAGGCGATTGCTCGTCTTTTGGGAGAGGATTTGGAAAATGAAGAGGAGGATGCCATCCTCCCACCAGATTTTTCTGCCAGATGGGGCAGTGCGTCAGGCAAGTCTCCCACCCCCATGCCAGGGGAACTGGACCTTATCGAAATGTGCAGGAGGGCAGCCGAAAAGTTGTCAATCAACTGGCCATCGCAACAGGTAGCTCAGGGCACTGAGAGAGATCTCTATGATGGTAAGAGGCTGCCGTCATGATTCCAGCCGTCCCAGCATGTGTCTCAGAGATGCAGCGTTTTTCGGACAAACCCTTTTCTCAAAGGGTGCCTGTTAAAGGTTTCTCCAGGCTGGATGTGCACAACATGGAGGAGCTGGGGATGTCCAACACCATCCCCCCCCCCCCCGGTGGAAGTGTCAGTGGCAAGCCACCTCCACCCCAATCGCCGCGCAGCTCTATCTTCGGCCTCTCCTTCACTTCCTGGTCGGACAGAAAGTCGGCTTCCCTTTACCGCACCTCTGCTTTGGCTGTCAGAGCTTTAAATGCCACCACACTGCTCACAGCGTGCCAAGCGGAGCTCATGGAGGAGATGGGAAGGCAAATCGATGCTGGATCGCCCGGAGATCTGTTTCATTGTAGACCTCAACCTACTCTCATCTCGGGGAGCAGTACAGAGCTGCGGCGAAAGAGCCCTGTGGCTGGGCCTATCTGGCCTGTCAGAGAGGGATAAGGCAGAATTTCTCGATGCCCCAGTGGAGCCAAAAGCCCTCGTCGGGGCTGCAGTGGCTAAGATGCGGCAGCAGTGCGACTCACAGAAAAAGGATGGGGAAGCTTTTGACACGTGCCTTCCCAGGAAGTCCACTGCTCGACCCCCCCAGCCCACTCGTCTGGGTTTTTCCTCTGCTTCTAGAGGGCGGCAACCAGGATTTAGAATCCCTAGGATCTCACCCCCCCAGCAGATAAAGCAGGGGGAGGCTCATTCAAAACAGCCTCAGCCCTGAGGTAAGGCCTCATTTGCAGAAGCAGCAGCGAAACATCGCCCAGCCCACCCTCACGGAGGGAAGAAGAGGCGACCTAACCAGTGTTCTGTGTCCCAGTCAGAAGAGAGCCCACAGCACTCACGGACTTCCTGTAGTGCCCCTCTTTACAGCCCAGGAGTCTTGCTCCCCCCCACCAGTGAAGAAGCGTCGGCGGTGTGACCCAGGCAGGGAGTTTTGTGGAAGAAAGTTCACATGTTGGAGTGTTGGCACCAGTTCACCCAGTGCCCCCCACGTTGTTTCTCCCCTCTCCACTTGTGGAGTTTTGCAAAAGAGAGGAGGACAGTTTGCACAAGTGTGTTCACAAAACAAAAATAAATATGTTGTATACATTCAAAATTACACACGAAAATATCCTTACCAGAGTTGCAATCCCCAGCATCATCAGTGAGCGAGGGCTGCAGCGGTCTGCTCGCTGCTCAAGCAGAGAGTTGGCGCGCATGCGCAGAACACCCTTGGGTTTTATCCACAATAGAACGGGGTATCGACTGCAGTTTGCTGTAAAACCACCTCCTTTCAACGGAGTGTTAATGTCAACAGCAGAAGGGGAGTCAGCTCAGATTTTAAAGGAAGAAATAGCCTCTTTACTGAGCAAAAAAACAATTCGGGTTGTGCCACAGGAGAACAGCCATCACGGTTTTTTCTCCCGTTATTTTGTAATTCCCAAATGAGGGGGAGGTCTCCGTCCCATTCTAGATTTGCGGAGCCTCAACAAAGACCTCAGAAAATACAAGTTCAAGATGCTAACGCTACGAATGCTGTCTCACTTTATTCGTCCCAAAGACTGGTTTACGTCAGTCGATTTTAAGGATGCATATTTCCACATAGGCATACATTATATCCGTCACACAGAAAGTTCAGGGCACAGCCGTTTTAAGTTCCTTTCAGGCTTTCATTATCCCCGAGAGTGTTCAGAAAGTGTGTCGAAGCGGCGCTGACACCGCTGAGTCTGATCATGCCAACCTTAAGAAGGGTAAGAAACCACGGTCACTCAGTAATTCTGATCGCCCCGAACTGGCCAGGGAAATTATGGCTAGCAGAGATAATTCAACTCCTATGCGGACAGCCATGGCCTCTCCCGTTGCGCAGGGACCTCCTCTCACAAGCGTGAGGGGAGATTTTTCATCCAGCCCCAGACAGAGTGGATCTCTGGGCCTGGCCCGTGAAAAGGCTGAACTTAAGTGTTGCGGAGCTACCTCCTAGAGTAATTGAAAAAATTCAGAACGCTAGAGCAGCTTCAACGCGCTCTGCGTACGATCGGAAATGGAACGTGTTTGAGCAATGGTGCACGCACAGACACAGGGTTCCTTTCCTATGCTCGGTTGCGGATGTGTTATGCTTTCTGCAGGAGCATTTAGACAAGGGCAGATCTTTTTCTACGGTAAAAGTGTACCTTGCCGCGATATCTGCGTGTCATGTGGGGATTAACGGAAAAACTGCAGGTCAGCACCCGCTCGTATGCAGGTTTATGAGAGGTGCGCGGCGTCTGTACAGGGTTTACAAGCCGCTGATTCCGCCATGGGATCTGTCTCTCAGCCCCCTTTCGAGGCCATAGAGAGTATTGATTTAAAGCTCCTTTCGTTAAAGGTTGCTTTACTTTTGGCTCTGTCGACCCCGAAGCGGGTTAGTGAACTTCATGCGTTGTCGGTTCATACCTCCTGCATGCTGTTTGCTACGAATTACTCGAGAGTAACTCTAAAAACTAACCCCGCTTTTGTGCCTAAAGTGAGCGAGTCAGTGCTCGCCTGTAGGCAAGTGCATTAAATGGCTTTTCATCCACCGCCTTTTTCTTCATCAGAAGGTGAACGGCTTCATTGTTTGTGCCCTGTCTGTGCATTGGGTCACTATGTGGATAGAACGAAGGCACTAAGGAAGAGTAATCAGTTATTTGTGTCATGGGCTGAGTCTTATAAGGGCAAACCTATTTCACGTCATGCCTGTCACACTGGGTAGTGGAAGCTATTATATTAAGTTATAATAGCGTGGGTCTTCATCCTCCCGACAGACTGAGAGCTCATTCCACCAGAGGCATGTCTGCTTCATGGGCACTGTTTAAAGGCGTGTCAGTTCAGGACATATGTGAGGCAGCGAGTTGGGCTTCGCCTCACACTTTTGTTCGGTTTTACAGACTGGATGTCACAGAGCCTTCATTGGCTCATTCCGTCCTGAGTGTGTAAAAAAAATGTTGGTTGACAGGCCTGCTTTGGACAACATATCTGCAATACGGAAGTTGTCTATATCCCATAGTGAGATACCGAGCGAATGTTTGAAAGAGCATATTAGGTTACTTACGTAACCCCGGTTCTCTGATAACATGAGTGAGGTATCTCACCACACTTCCCTCCTTGCAGTTGCACGGAGAAGAGATATGTGGAGAATGAATTGGGGACCACCGGCAGTGGTATATATAGCAGGGAGGCGGGACTCCTGCATCACTGTCGCGATTGGTCTGTCAACTGACAGACGTGGTGTTATTGGTGCTTCCAGGATCTGTCACGCCTGAGTCCCATAGTGAGATACCGAGCAAATGTTTGAAAGAGAACCAGGGTTACATAAGTAACCTAACGTTTCTACAGAAGCCCTAAACGGACAAACTGCTCTATAGAGCGCGTTTTGTAAATACGTTATTTCCTTCGGCAAAAAAAGAGAAAACATGACGACATCTTTGTCCTGTGTCAGCCACCTTAGTGCTTCGAAAGGGAGAGGTGTGCGGTGGAGTGAGCCGTTGGTTGCAATTCGCAACCTCACCACAAGATGCTGCTAAAATCACACACTGAACCTTTAATGCAGCAATCGATAAATATTTGTCTCTATCGCCATCTATGTTTGAAATATAAAACTGCAGGATTCTTATGCACTTATCTTTACCTCAGTTGAAGCAAAATTAAAAAGTAGAATTTACTATGAAATTGCTCCACACAACTCAACTTATAAATAATTTTTATAAGCATACAGATGTGAATCAGGGTAATATGAGCCCGTTTATAATTTTTAATGTACTTGCTATGTATATATTGTTTTTAGTTACACATTACATCTTAAAAATAGAAATATATTCAAGAATGTAATGGCAAATAATACACATATGATAAAAGAAATGGTGACCCACTTTTATTCCACTTGGCGTTCTGCCCGGTGAAATTCCCAGGTCTCCCTTTTTTCCCTATAACATACACACACATGAAACTGAGTGCACAGAACATAAAAAATAAACAGTTGCAATGACCTGATAAAATCCATGCAGTAGTTGTTTAGATTATATGAAGCGTTAATGAATGTTAAACAGATGCATGCTCCTTATAAAAGACTTTCAGAAAACCTTTAAGACGACCTACAGTGACATCACTGCAACTTTGGCCACTGTGACTAATTTAAATACTGTATTACAAACGAAACACAAGACAAGCTGGAAAGCACTAGAGAGGTATTCTGATAGTAACAGGCATCCTCTCTGAATGTTTTAATATAGTTTATATGGCTGAGATTAATGTAGGCTCTGAAAGCCAAGCAGTGTTATTTACACAAGAGAGTGACCCATGTTCACTTACGAGAACAAGTTTACAGTAAGAGTCTGCAGTGACACTGGGGTTAACTTCTTACATTCTTCTGCCTTTTCAGGCAATGGGATGAGGCGGTTGAGATACAAATATAGTTTAACTGGTAAAGCATGGAGCTGGCAATGGAGAAGTGATGGGTTCAA
This sequence comes from Triplophysa rosa, assembly GCF_024868665.1. NCBI lineage: Eukaryota > Metazoa > Chordata > Actinopteri > Cypriniformes > Nemacheilidae > Triplophysa > Triplophysa rosa. The sequence continues at coordinate 3,707,213 of NC_079891.1, forward strand.
TTCTCAAGGAATGTACAGACTGATCCACTGTAAGGTGCTTTGAATACAAGCGTTTGTCAGATGTATTTATTAAAAACAAAGATATCAAGTCATAGAATGTGTTTATCGTCCCATCCCATGCCAATCAATCTAAGCATCCCTAGGCGTGGAATACAGTAATTTGCTGTGACTGTGCAAAACTGCCTCAGAATATACAGTATAGCCAACTATAACGCTCTTGTCAAGTATTTGATCTTCAGTTAAGTTATTACTGCCACAATTAATATAATATACACAAATTAATACATATCATTAATATAAAATGGTGAACTGTGCTAAACTGCTTATTGAATTTGCCCCATTAATTTCAGACTACACTTAAAGCATTTCTAAATTAAATCGACAAAAGATTGTATTCGATCTAATCTTAATCTCACTTTGGGGTCCATGGATGATTTATATCCCTGAAAATGAACAGATCATTGTTTTAACCACTAGGAATCCCACAATAAACACATACTGAAAGAGTGAACGCTGCGAGTCTATCTCGCACTCATCTTTGTTCCATTTGGCACCTAAAATGAGTAGAGAGTTTGGTAACACTTTATTTTACGGTGCCCTTGTTACGCATGTTACATGTATTTAGTATTTACTATAAATTATGCATAATTACATGTAACTAACCCTGACCCAAACCCTAATCCTAACCCTAACCCTATAGTAAGTACATGTAGTTGCTTTTTATTACTCAGTACTTAAATGTATAATTACACTGTAACACGGGCACTGTAAAATAAAGTGTAACCGAGAGTTTAGACTTGGACTTGACTTCATATCTTTGTTCTGCTCGTCTGTTGTAAAAATGCCACAAACAGCCAGATGTGATAACACAGAAAAGCGTACTGTAAATGGAAGAAAATGGGTCAATGATCTCATCAAACTCGTTCGTCATCTGCTTCTTACCCCCAATATTCAGCACAATTCAGCTTCTATTGTTTCTCTTCTTATTAACACCAAGCAAATACAAACAGAAGAGTTATCTGATGTTCTCTTGGGTACCAAATAAGCCATGTAGACTACTGTACCTACCTCTGACATCACAGAAATAAACTTTCTCCATGTGCAAGAATATAGATAAGTGTTATTTGCAGCATGTATGTCACTGAGTTCACAAAGCTCATTCTGCATGCGTGTATTGATTTCTTTGGATGGGCAAACTCACTAATCAGTTCCAGATTTGCATTTTATGTGCGGAGCTTTCTTACGGTACAGAACGCCCATGTATATCATCATTTGCTTTGTAATTTACATTTGCTTTGTAATTTAGACAGCTTTTACAAATATGTCAACTTCAATTACATTAAATAGATAATGCATATTAATTTAATTTATAATTGGTCATAACCATAGTAGACTGTATAAAATATGGACGTAGTGTCTGTGATGTCACCCGTAGGTTTTTGAGGAGCTGTTTTGAAGCTTAAAGTGGGCGGAGCCAGCCGTCGCCATCTTAGCAGCGCGTCACTCCCAGAATAATCGAAAATGGGCAAAGAGGCGGGGCGTGGCTGGAGCTGAGGCGCCTGGTTGCTGAAACCACTTGTCACTCAAGTGGCCACGCACCTAATTTGCAGAATTTTAAGGCTTAATGTACTCACAGTTGTCATGAAGGGTAAAAAAATGCTGTACCAGGCTGTGAAACATGTTCTACTGTAAAGTTGCCCATTCTAACATGGGGCTCAATGAGAATCTGCTCTGTTTTGGAGCCAGTCTCTAGCGGCCAGTCGATGAATTGAGTTTAAGTCACTTCTGTGTTGGCTTCACGAGAGAGATCAGAAGGTTGTCGCTTGGTCATAACGTGCAAAACACCAGCATCCACATATGCACAGGACTGGATTTAATGGTACATACCTTCGGTCCGGGAGGGCCTGGAAGTCCTGGTTTTCCATGTGGACCAGGAGGACCCTACAACACAACACAGGCTCATTTAAATTTGCTGTTTCACTGCAGGACACTTAAGCCAGGTTACAAGCCTTGACCCACATTATTGTTTTTCCTTTTTCCGAGACCAAAATGGCGATTGATCTTGAAGGCATCCTCAATCCACTTTTAACAGAATCGCGAGGATCATGATCTTGTCTGTCGAAAAACTATCGTCACTGAACTACACACACTAAACTCAAGTGTCTATTGTGGGAGCACCTTCACGACGACCCGTCAAAATAGAACACAGGTTAAAATAAAAATGCTCAAATGAAAAAATACTGTAGTGTTCTATAGTATTTGATATAGAAAATTGTGGTATTCTTGTTGTAAATTGATCAACTGTAGTATACTTTAATATTACTGTAGTTAGGTTCAAAAACACTATATTATCTAGGAATTTTACAGCAGTTTACTATAGGCCTAGTAAATACTATAATATAGGCTACTACAGTATTTTTACAGTATGTGGACAAATATATTACTATTGTATAGTAAAAAATGGACAACTCATAACAATACAAAATGGGTAAACTAAAAAGTATATGGTCCTAATTGATCCATTTGTATATAACATTAATGTCCTTTGTTGTTAACCAGTCTATTCATGTGATGATCTGCATTTGTGTTTTTTAAAGATGATAACAGACGTTTTACACTTGTGCTACCTATTCTTAAGTGTAAGAATAAGAGTAAAATTACATAACTCTTATAATTTTGACACACTTGCGAGTAAAATTTTACTCTCAGTGGCTTCATACATACGAGCCCTGGTCATAATCTGAACGCTGCAGCTTAGTCCAATTTAGGAAAGACATAAATGTTTGAAAACCACTTATATTTCTTATTATTTTGGCGCTTACAATAAGCACCATAAGTAATCCAGCATGTCCAAAGCATGTAGTCAGAAAATCACCCTCCACTTAACAAGAACACATTGTGTTTTAAAAGGTACTTCTGGCATAAGCTTTTGGCATATAGCATATGGATGTGATTTTCTTCATTAGCTCACTTTTCCAGCAGCAACCAGGAGGCCTGAGTGAAGAAAGAAAGCAGAAAAACTCCCTAGACGCTGATTTCCACGCTATGTTAGCCAAGCAGACAAAATGGAAGTGATTTTAAACAACAACCGGCACAAGCCACATTTTAAATGGGCGGCATTTCGGGGGCCACCCCACGTTTCACGACGTGCAATATGGTTGCCTGTCTTATCTACTGGAGATTCCAAAACAAAAGCGCTAATCCTACTTGTCAAGTTGTAGTTTAATTTATATGTGATCCATCCGGGGTCGGCCGTGAGAGGGGTTCTTATTCGCTGACCTTCACCCAAACAGGCCATATGGAGATGCTTACAAGAAGCTCGTGTACAGATTTCCACCTCGTTTTTAATGTTTGCACAGGTTCTGCACATGTGGCGGCAGTTGGAGATCAGAGGAAATTGTGAGAGGAAGATCTCGAGAACCCATATTAAGTTACATATGGGTTAATCTCTCTGCCTCACTTTGGGCTCGGCACCCGTGTGGGCAGACACGTGTGGTGGGCCGTCACATTCCGCCTCATATATTTGAGAACGGCTGACTTATGGCAGGGTTCCCTGACCTGTCTGAAAGGAGGCCTCTTAAGGGAAACCTACGGGAATATCTTTGCCTGGTTTGGCCTTCCGACGAAGACGAAACATGTTTAAAGTGAACTTTGAGAAAGTCAGCATGGAAAAAGTCGGTCTGAGCTGAGCCGATGTGTGGGGTGACAATAAGGGAAATTTTACTCTGTTGATACTTGGAGAACTTGTGTATGTCATTTATGAGGCCGTGATTCACATCAGATAACCAGGACAGACCTTGTGACCCGAAAGCGTATTTTTAAACGAGACACAATTCGGATTATAATTTGTTGTGCCATAGTCAGTTTTGAAGACAATAGTTTTTATTTTTGTTTTAAAACAATTAATAACCAAAACATCCAACCATTAGCAAATAACAAAGCACTATAACAAAAAACATCTGAACTACAGTTTCATTCTATTGACTTGAGAACTAAGCAAGACATCGAACCAGAAAATCGCACTGACGCATGTTTTCATAACTATCACTTTTGTACCCCCGAGCAAGCAGACGTGGTGAGCCGGCTTGACCTCCTGACACTTCATCAACATCACACCAGACAAAACTCTACCACCCCACCACTTGCTGCTTCCGCAAAAACCAAACACTCAATAAAAAACTCAATGAGGTAGTTCATTCCCCAATTCCCTGGTGACTCATACCTCTACAGTACTTTACCCATGGGTTGTTCTAAAAGGATTTTCCCAGTAATTCCTTTACTAAAATGTTATTTGGATAAGCGTGTCATCTTAATTGCAAATTAGTAATTAGTCATTTAGTAACTGACATAGTCCAGATGAAATGAAAACATCAGTCCAAAGGCTAAAGTGACCCAGTAAATCTGCTGTACTGAACTTGACTGTTGTTAGATGAACATGCACATAAAATGCTAAAAGAACTAGGGGCGGACTGGCCATCTGGCGTTCCGGGAGTTTTCCCGGTGGGCCGCTAACGTATGAGGCCGGAACTTAACGTATGGCTTCCGCAAGAAAAAAAAAAGTTTACTTTCGGTTTTAAGGAAGAAACGACGTTCAAATGTCGTGAACAGGCACTTTGGTTTAATCATTTGTAAATCTAATGTTATATATGTTATTAAAAGACACATTTATATTTAATTTGTCAAAAAAAACCTGTCAAAATGATTTGCTGCATCAGGTTACCGTGTGTTATTCGTTTTGAGAGGTTGTTATCTGGGAATAACAACCCTTGGAATGTCGCAACTGGCCAATCAGAATGAAGTATTCCAGAGCGCCGTATAATAAATGACTATAACAGACTTCGCCAGACCACATAGTCATTAAGCAGACCAAATTCTTACAACTTTGAGAAACCACAGAACTGATTGTGTTCATTTAAACACAATAATATCATATGAATAATGACAATAAACCCTAACTTTAACCCCTCCATGAAACTTTAAAAAACATCTGGAGGGTCTGAATGATCTCTGCTGTGAATTATAACTTTAAGTGAACCTCAGTGAGCTTCACATACTGTATCAACAATGATTGTAACATACTCAAACTGCAAACATATCATGCACAAATTAAGACTTCTAAGCTATTCAGCCAATATCATAGTCTTTTGTACTTCTTGACCTATGGTGTGGGATCCCAAGCGTCTTTAGATAGCTTAAAAGTCAGTGGGGCTTTAAATGCCTTTAATAAGATGACCACAAAGACTGCTTTCTTCAGTCGAACAGATTGGGTTCCCACAGTCCAGCCCTCAGGGGCCTCACCAAAGGGCAGTCTCCTAGGCCACAGCAGGTATCTTGTACACAAAACCTCTATAGACGTTCACTCGAGGAAGTCTCTTTGAATCACAGACCAACTGATACGGCAATCCCATTGTCTGACTCACTTTATCTTACTCCTAATTGCAAACTAGGATTTCTAGAAAGTACTAACAATTTTTATGTCACCATTTGCAATAAAATTAAGACAGAAAAAATAATTCAGTGTTGTTAAAAAGACAATTAGGCAGCTATGTTTTTACCGTGTGATTTTAAATACATTATAAAACAGTTACGTCCTCTAATATCTGACAAGTAGTGTTTCTGAGAGGAATGATTTTTTTTCAGCCATACTAAAGCTGCAATGCATGCATTTTGCCCCAATATTGCCATCTTTAAGAATCAGCTAAGGACACATCTCTTTTATCATCAACCGGACACAATAATACTAACTATTTTTCTCTTCTTTCCTCTTCTATATTTTCTATTCATTCTAATATATATATATATGTGTGTAGTGTAAAGGTATTGTCTATATGTAAATGTATGTGTTTATATAGCTTTGTGCACTGTATTAGGTTAACTGAGACCAGTTCTATAGCACTTACAGTATGCACTGCTGCCCTTTTTTTGCTCGAATTGCTTTCATTGTTATGCCTCATTTGTAAGTCGCTTTGGATAAAAGTGTCTGCTAAATGACTAAATGTAAATCTATAAGAAACATAAAACTGCAGGTCAGTTTATGCTCCTTAGGTGTGTAAGTTAAACAACGTCAAAGTGACATTTACCGTATCTGACAGTCATATTATACATGATTATTATTAGGTAACCTTTGCAAATGGGTAAGATATGGACACATTTCTTTCCCGCTATAACAATAGACGGTTTCATCGGATGCACACACCTGGCCCGAAGTTAACTTCCGGTTTGTTTACTGGTCTATATAATAAAACAATTTATATTATATTTAATTTATATGAATATTTTCATTTATATTAATTGCAATAAAATAATCTACTCTACAGGGACTGTTGTTATTGATTCTTTGCGGAGGTCTTCCAGAAGTTAAGTTTGGGCAACATAACATTCGATTACGTTGTTGCCGCTGAAACCGTCTATACTTTTACTATATTTAGGCCTCCTGAAAAACAAAACAAGTGGGCATGAAATGATAAAATATTGAAAGGGAGGAAAACAAGAAATTAAGAAACTGCTCTGCCAATGTGGGGAGTAACTTAAAAAGTTAACATGCCCATATTGTACAACGTATTTAATTTTTGTACAATGCTTGGACAACCAAATATCCTTTAAAATGTAACATGCAGAAAAATATCAGAATGATCCAAGTCACTGGACTGAAGTCAAAACAAGCTTACTGTAGATCCTGTAGATCAAGGCTAAGCAACACTGACATGACAAAATAAGTGATAGATTCTAAAAGGCTTACCCTGGGCCCTCTTTTCCCATGTAATCCGGGCTTGCCAGGAGGCCCTGGAGGTCCCTGAAAGAAATAAAAGAGGTAAAATTGTAACAAAATGCAAGGCCATTTAGTGTTAAATATTTACCTGCTGACACTGAATAACCTTTTAAACACAACAGTAATCTCATTCCCTATTGCATGGAGGCACTGAACCCTTGTCAATGTAATGTGCACCTCAACCTAATGTTTAAAAATCTTCTTTCACAAAGAGACGGGCATCAACATATGTTTAGTTTTACAATGGATGGTTAAAAAGGAGCAGTGGCTATTGACATTTACACATATGCATTAACTAAGCTGAGAGGTCATTTTATAGTTTTGTGTTTCCGCACAAGAGCACACCAGTTCTACATTACATCCAGAATTTCCTGTGCATCTACCAAGAATTATATCAAACAAGTAAACATTACTTAGTTTTTTATAATATCTCTATGTGAGGGACTTCAATCATCCACTTCATTGTTTAATATAATTTAGTTGCAAAGAGTTTACCTTTTACTTAGGAAGGATGTTATAGCGCTCATCCAAGTGGCATATTCATCTGTTGCCAACATTCAATAAATGGAAAGTCAATTAATGGAAAGTCTAGTTGCTTACAAATAAATTCCACGAGACAATTCCTGGCAACATTTCGAAACACCTGTAGCCCTGGCAGGATCTCATATTCTCATTCTGAGAACACTTCTGATATAATGTTTGTACTTTCATGTTTCTAGTCATTTCTAGGCTTGAAACCATCATGATAACATTATCATTAACAACAGGATTCCATGGAATAAGATCAATGAACATAATAAACTTGTAGATGTTTTGCTTGATTTACTGTAAATGAGATTACAGTAACGCTCAACCGCAGAAAAATATAAAGAGAGAGGAAGGGACAGAGAGACCCTTCCATTTATCTTCCACGTGGCATTTTTTTCTGAATAAGAGCAATCCTTCTTTCTCCCTATGCCTCCAAGAAAGAATAAAAGATTGTGAAAGGAAAAAACAAGGCCTTTTATAGAAGATCCTTTGGGGATTTTCAGAAAGTGCTCACGGTGCTTTCTTTGTGACAGACATACTGAACAGCACATTTGTTTTTGGAAATGAGATCGGTAGTTCACTGTATACTGCAGTATATACTGCTGACAGGCTACATATAACAAATCTCAGTTTACGTCAAAAATCTGCCGGAAAAATGTTCCACTTATTCACCAAAACGTACATTTTCATTCATATTTCAAACAAAATTAAGTGAGTTTCTTGCTAAAATCAAGACAAGTATTTGCCAATAGGATGAGACATATAAACTTATCTTGACAGGTTAGGAATTGTGAACGCTCTCATCCTGTGCCCTTTGACCTCACATCTTAACTACGAGGAAAAAGCATCCCACAGCCTAAACCCCAGCAGCCGGTAATGCCCTTTCAAAGGATTTTTATACACTAGGCTTAAAACCAAGACCACCAAACGCTCAAAGACAACATTGATGATGCTATTTTCCAGCCTCCAACCAACAGTCTTCGTCTGAAAGGGTCTTCTAAGCAGTTAAAGCTGTGGTGGTGTGTGGTATATCATGCACTTAAGACGTCATGAAAACCAAACGAACAGGAATCCATATTAATGTAAAGTTACACGCAGCACTTAACTATAACACAGAAAAGCAGATGCCGAGGCCAAAGCAGAATGTAGAACCAGAGAACACATGGCCAATAATTCACGTTTCACAATTCTTCAAAATAATCAAAGCTCACTTGCCATCTGGCCACCATAAGACGTTGTTCAAAACGGAAAGAAAATGATCGACATACCATGGAGTGCGAGTGGTCTGAACACCTTGCTGTTATGGTTTTATAAGCTGGCTCAGCAAGAGCGAGCAAATCCAACCCTGTCTAAAAGAATCCAGTAAAAGAAATCTGCTAAAATAACATTTAACTAAAAATAAACAGATCATTTCAGTAGCTTGATGGAACAGAACCCCGCCAAAAAAATCATCATTTATTCACCCAAATGTCATTTAAAATCTGTATGACTGTGTTTTTGTGGAACACAAAAGAAGATATTTTGAGAAATGTCTCAGTGGTTTTGTGTCCATACAGTGGAAGTCAATGGGGGCCAATGTTGTTTGGTTACCAATATTCTTTCAAATATATTTTGTGTTCTTCAGAAGAAAGTCATACAGGTTTGAAATGAGGGCGAGTAAATTAATTTAAATTTTTGCCTGAAGCTGTCACGATATCAGATTTTCGTGTTATTGTAGCCACAAAAATTACGATAACTATATTATCACAATGTTTTTTTTTTTAAATAAGTGATGCCATCAGTGAATCACACTCATAATACAAGTGTATGGATGCAGAGGGAGAGAGTTTGTAACCACTGTAACATTTTGAATGCATGCTGAATAGTTTACAATATCTGTACAATTAACACTGTGTCTACACTGCGTTCCAAATTATTATGCAAATGATATCTTTCTCTGGTTTTCCTAATTTGTCGATGCAAATGACAGTCAGTATAATTTTCAAGTAATCAACAGTTAGGGTACATTTGGAATTTTATTGAACAAACCTCCCACTGACAACAGTATTTATTTAAAAAATGAAAAACTCAAAATGCACTGTTCCAAATTATTATGCACAACAGAGTTTGAAAACATTTCATAGGTTGTAAAAAACTGAAAATGGTCATTTGTTGAATTTGCAGCATTAGGAGGTCATATTTACTGAAATCAAAAGCTATTTCAATCAAAAACATCCTAACAGGGCAAGTTACATGTTAACATAGGACCCCTTCTTTGATATCACCTTCACAATTCTTGCATCCATTGAACTTGTGAGTTTTTGGATAGTTTCTGATTGAATTTCTTTGCAGGATGTCAGAATAGCCTCCCAGAGCTGCTGTTTTGATGCTAACTGCCTCCCACCATCATAGATCTTTCGCTTGAGGATGCTCCAAAGGTTCTCAATAGGGTTGAGGTCAGGGGAGGATGGTGGCCACACCATGAGTTTCTCTCCTTTTATGCCCATAGCAGCCAATGACACAGAGGTATTCTTTGCAGCATGAGATGGTGCATTGTCATGCATGAAGATGATTTTGCTACGGAAGGCATGGTTCTTCTTTTTGTACCATGGAAGAAAGTGCTCAGTCAGAAACTCTACATACCTTGCAGAGTTCATTTTCACACCTTCAGGGACCCTAAAGGGGCCCACCAGCTGTCTCCCCATGATTCCAGCCCAAAACATGACTCCGCCACCTCCTTGCTGACGTCGCAGCCTTGTTGGGACATGGTGGCCATCCACCAACCATCCACTACTCCATCCATCTGGACCATCCAGGGTTGCACGGCACTCATCAGTAAACAAGACTGTTTGAAAATTAGTCTTCATGTATGTGTGGGCCCACTGCAACCGTTTCTGCTTGTGAGCATTGGTTAGGGGTGGCCGAATAGTAGGTTTATGCACAACTGCAAGCATCTGGAGGATCCTACACCTTGAGGTTTTCGGGACTCCCGAGGCACCAGCAGCTTCAAATACCTGTTTGCTGCTTTGCAATGGCATTTTTGCAGCTGCTCTCTTAATCCGATGAATTTGTCTGGAAGAAACCTTCCTCATTCTGCCTTTATCTGCACGAACCCTTCTGTGCTCTGAATCAGCCACAAATCTCTTCACAGTACGATGATCTCGCTTAAGTTTTCGTGAAATATCTAATGTTTTCATACCTTGTCCAAGACATTGCACTATTTGACGCTTTTCGGCAGCAGACAGATCCTTTTTCTTTCCCATATTGCTTGAAACCTGTGGCCTGCTTAATAATGTGGAACGTCCTTCTTAAGTAGTTTTCCTTTAATTGGGCTCACCTGGCAAACTACTTATCACAGGTGTCTGAGATTGATTTCAGTGATCCAAAGAGCACTGAGACACAATACCATCCATAAGTTTAATTGAACAATATAAAATTAAATGTTTACGACACTTAAATCCAATTTGCATAATAATTTGGAACGCAGTGTATACCTGATGCTGTGCGGCACAATGCTACAAAAGAACGCATTAGAACCCATTATAATTTTTTATTTTGTCCACACTGGATGCAGCGCGGTGTGACAATCGCGTAGTGCTGCGCCAGTCGCGTCCGGTGTAGACACGGTGTAACACAGTATTGATAATCTTAGTTTTTAGTATCACGGTTATTGTCAATATCGGTATATTGTGACACCCCTAGCCTGAACTATCCCTTTAAAGTAATATTCTTTTTATTGAGTGAACAGTTTGTAGCATTACACAGTAAAAAGTAAAAAATCGCAACTTGTGTTTCATTGGAAAGTGTCGGTTTGTCTGTTACACATTCGTTTTGGACACGTCAACAGGTCAGTGTCGGTTTCTACTACCTTTGACCCAATCTTCACTATCGCTTCATTCATCCTGAACTTTCTCTAAAGAATCTGTCACTGACCTGTCAATACCTCAGAACCACTAAGGGACTGAACAAGACCTTCTGTGTGCCAGAGTATTTCAAACCAGAATGTCAAGAAAAAAACCTGAATTATTACAATAAGAATGAAATCACAAACTAGATTAAGAAACCAAGCACTTCCAAACAGAAGGTTACAGAAAAGCCCTTAAACATCATTTCATTCAAACACAGCACACACTCTTCTACATAAATATCATAAACTTCTATGACCTACCGGAGGTCCAGGTTCTCCTTTGAGACCAGGTGCCCCAGGTGCCCCAGCCAAGAGGGAGTACTCGGTTGGTTCCAGGTCAAAGGTTTGGAGACCGTCTGTAGCTGCAGGGGTGACAGGAGTGAAAGACGTGGGTCTGGCTTCGGGGAAGGTCACCTGCGGTGGCGATCTCTGTGATGGAAGTGTTGTCACGTCCGACGTCCTAAATGTGCTTAAATGTTCAGGTTTCGTTCCTGCAGAAGTCGGGAAATCCATTTTATTCCTGGTTGGTTTGATGGTAACATCCGTTGCATTGTGTTGTAACACTTTCTCATTTATAGTCGGCCTCAGGAGGTTCTTTTTAGATCTGCTTTGTTGAGTTTGCTTTGGTGTTGTTTCACTTGCAAGGGTGGCCGTGACAGTTAATGCCATGGCCTGCAGTGTGGGCTGGGCTAACGTTGGTGGCACTGTGTTGGGTACAGACAGGACAGTAACAGGGTCGGATGATGTTAAAGCGGATGTGTTTGGGCCTTGCGAAGTTTCATGACTGATTTGTAAACTAGGGCTAAAGTGTCTGTCGAGTGGGTTTGATCTGACGATCGGTGTCGGAATGGTGACAGACACGTTAGGATCCAAAGGCAACAGCGGAAGAAGTGGAGGAAGGTTTGGCCGATAGGTATCAGCATCCCTGCATTGTTTCTTAATGTACTTACAATAATTATGAGCTGCCTTTGCAGAAGGATGTATATCAAACTGGCATACGGCTCCTTCGAACTGCACAGAGTTCTGGCTCATTTTTCCCAAACGAAACGAGCCCTCCGGATCCAGCGTCTCCTCGTTTTTAAAATGCAAATTTGCATGTATGCTCGTCTTCCCGCAAGAAGTATATAACGTAACACTGTCGGCTTGGATTTCCAAAGCCATGTTGTGCCACTGGCCATTGTGGACATCGTAACTGAAATATACAGTGTTCTGGCCCAAATGAACTAAAACTTTCCCCGGGATGAATTGAACTCCCAGCTGCAGTCTTTTTCTCTTCGTCGCAATGGTGAAGAGAAAAGCGCTGTTAATGCGATGAGAACACACGCTGAGGATGAGCGTAAATGTCGTGCCCAACGACGCAGGTACGATGGATTTTACCGGGACGTTGATTCGCGCCCTCTGCGTTAGGATAACTCCGGATTTAAATGATATGACACCTTGAGGTGTGGAGCGTGTTCCAAATAAAGGTCTTTTGCCGAGCAATCCCAGCCTTTGCAGGACATCCACATCTACGGAGAGAAAAAAGAAATCAGTCGCCACAAAATCATTGCTGTAATCATTATACACACATAATGTGCCAAAGAAAGCAATTAGGAGTGAAATGGATGCGATAGGTTGTCGTGGCCAACAGAAGGATTGCAGCTGCTTCTCACAATCTCAGACTTTCAGATCATTAAAGGAACTGATCATTAACAGATGCATATGTAGAACATGTTACCGTTTCATCTGGTCCGACACTTTATATCATTAAATACTCAAGTGATATTATTACACATTATGTCGGCTTATTCTAGACAACTGTTGACTTTTACAGATTCATCAACTCGGCTACAAATTCATCAAAAGGGTGAAATACAGGGAGCTTGAAGTAGAAATGGATTTACACAGCCAAGAGTTTTTAACCCTGTAAATGCCTGATGCCGGGTTAAGCAGTTTATTATAAGGATTTAGGCATAAGCCAGTAAAAATTAAGCACTCCACTCTAAAGGATGAGCTCTTATCACACATCACAGAAATAAATAGACATACAAAACAACAATGACAGCATAAATAAACCAGCAAACTGCAGAATAATAATCTTATAACACTAACACATCATTTACATATCCTGCAAAGACTGCCAAACATTCTATCCCCACAATTGCTATTTTATTAAACTCAAGTTGTCTATCCATTGTTTTTATAATTCATTCCTTGATCTGAACACATGACTTGTGTTATTCCTATACCAGGGTTTTTCCTGCATAGAGAAATTGGAGGCGGCCGCCTCCGTCAAATGTCGTGCCGCCTCAGGCTCTCGCCAAAATTATGTTGTGACTCTTCACAAGAAATGCTGCGTGCATTTATCAGACTGTCATTTGTAACTGCAGTTGCGACATTACGCCACAGTGGAGGCGCTGTTTCGTTATCAGCACACTGAGGTGCTAAAAAGAGTTGCAGAACAAGAGCCAGCCTGTGTTTCACGGCTATATGTTTTGCATCCAAGTACGTTTAATTTCTTGAAATTTCTTCAAATAACATGACGTACATCATTGTAATGTCTTTAGCTGTGCAGTTGGATCGTTGAATCAGCGTATACTGTACACAGCGAGTTCGCCAGTATGAATGCGCATTGCGTTCAGAACGACTCGCACGCAAATGACTCATTTGAACCGATTCATTTAAACTATTGAACTTTTCAGTCACTAGCGTATATAAGAGATCCTTGAATCATTTAAAATGAACCACGGAGAATGCAAGATGTGAATAAGCTTTGCTCATTTAGAAAGACTGGTTATTCAGTTGGCTATTGTGGGCTAAAAAAGTATAAAAAAATGTAACTGATAAAAAAACATTTATGTTTGGTTGAATAAAAGTAATGTTTTATATAACTTAATAATTGTCATTTTTATCTAATTTTATTAGAACTTTTAATAAGTCAAACTCGAAGTCACTTTGGTTAAGCCACTTAAAGGTGGTAGGCCTACTTGTGTGTGTACAAGATCAGGATGGCACCACCTCTGCCTCATTTTGAGCCAGGAAAAACCCTGTATACAGCTATATATTACTGTCATATGGACATTCATTTGTTGTTAGGAGAGGATATGCACCCCAGCAGAGTTCTGTTCCTTTCGAAGCTGATCTCACCAGGAGCTTCAAAACATTTAGCAGATTCCTGTAAACTTGCTCACTAGGGCCCTAAAGAGATCAAAAACATTAAGACTTCAAGTACTGTACATCTGTAAATCTGCCTTGAAATGACAAGCAAGACAATGCATGCTGACTTCAATTTAATATTCAATTATTTTTCAGATGGAAAATTAGTGATGTCTATAGTCTCATTTAGTAGAGTACTCATTGGACATGGGGAGGTGGTTCCCGTGAATTTAATACGCATTTCTTACTGTCAAAAGCTCCAATTTCTGGATGAAATGTAATTGCCATTTTTTATCCATCCTCTGAATCCGCTTGCATCTTGACCCACAAACAAGGGACACCCTGGACAGATAGCCAGTCCATCACAGCCATTTTTTATTCTTACAAATTGAAGTAATGGTAACATTCTTTGTCTTAGGGCTGTCAGCTGTGAATATTAAGTAATGTGTTTGGAATATAAAACAAATGAGGGCATGCATCACAAAACCAAATCTAACCCCAATACATCCCATATAAACAAAACCAAGCTTAAACCTGCGGCAGTTACAAAATATACCCTCTGAGAAGTAAATGAAAACCACATGTAAATGGGATACGTGTGTGGACTTTCCTCCCTCAAATCATCCATCACTTAACTCACAGATAATGCTCAGCAGATTGGACTGGCTTGCCGAGAGCGAGAAGTATGTCTGCTGTAGTATTGTAGCTAAACTAATACAGAGTTACTAACAAACTGGCCAAACATCTCTGAATATATCAAATCGTGAGAATCATATCAGATCACAAATGCTGAAACAAACTTTTACATTAGAAAACTCCACCTGATGTACATGAACACAATCACAGCCAATCAGAAGAAACTTGATTTATGTACTTTAATGGCAATCGGGATTCTGGACCAATGGGATTTCTCTGAAGGTGGGGCTATCCAGCACAACACTGATGAAATAGTATTCAAATGATTGAGAAATTGTGCTGTATTGCATGTTGTCGCTTGGGTTCTAGTCTTACCCATTTTGAAATCTGAACAAAAGCAGATATGTTCAAAGCGATTCATGTCAAGATGGCACATTTTCACTTTCGGTGTGGTAAGAAAAATTGCTTTGCATCATTCCTGTTTGGCCACAGTGTAAGATTAAAAGCAAGGGCTACAAATGCCATGGTTGAGGTAAAAGAGAATATGCACTTGAAACCGTACGCCATGTAAACCTTTGGCAAAACCAAGCTAAGACAAAAAGAAAGACTATAATTCTTCAAAAGAAAATCCTGTTGCCCTTGAAACGAATGTCACAATAAATGTTAGTTTGGAACGCCATGCACTGGAAATCAGATTTTAAACTAAAAATAAGTGCAAAGGTTAAAAAAGAATCCCAGAACCTCACTAGATACCTCACAGAGACCTGATCACAAGTCAAGAGATGAATATTCTGAAAACACAGACAGCTTGCTGTCACATACTGTACGGAAAAAACATACAGTCAAAAACAAAAGCATCTTTCATGGCATGTTCGAAACATAATGACTGTTTCATTTCGTGATGCAGATGTTACTGCACATGTTCATGAATGAGTGAATAGATGCACTGCACATGTTGCCTTGAAATAGATGGATGATACAAGCCTCCCACGACATGTACTGAAGAAATGTGAGAGTTCCAGACACACCTTTGATATGAAACCAATGAGTTCATGCTGTTAAATAAAACATCTTTTTTACAAAGTCAATTTTGTATGAAAAATCACATGGGCGTTCTGTGTCATGTTTAAGTTTCAATTCACTTGCAGTTTTAATATGAAGCTATACAAGCACCAAACCTCAATTCAAATTTTCCATCCTATCCGTTAAACGAAATGGAACTACTGTACATAAATCTACACAGACCCAATTTGTGACTTCCAATCAGACATTGACACAGATGAGTTTTGGATAAACGGCTGGCACATTGAAATTGTTAAAGCAACTGCTTCACAAAAGTCAAATAGAGTCAGACGATACTAGCAAAATGAGACAAACTACTTGTGTAGAGCCGGTAGCTTGTCTCACCTCTGACTCATGGAAAGCTCCAATGAGCTGTAACATTAGAGGTCTGTTTATCCAAATCTTGTCAAGTTTCCTCAAACTTCACTGCATGGCAGTGTGAGGTCTAGACCTTCAAATAGCCGTGCATTCGTTTAGCTTATAGGATTACAGCATAGATGTCAATTCAAAAGACATTTTGCTCACTCATCAGATTAAAATATACTTCAACGTGAATATCTGTTAATGAAGAAATGGTTTAAAAATGTTTCAGTCTTACCTTCAGACTGTGATTGTGCAAACCCCAGACAGCAGGTACAGTACAGGACCATAAAGAGAAACACAGCTCTCCTGTAAAAACAAAATGACACTTAGACAGGCTGCATACACCTTAACAAAACAAACTCACAGCTCTCCCTTATCCATTAGAAAAGACAAGTAAGGTTGAACTTTGGACTTAAGGACATTTCTGTCAGACAGCACCAGGTTTTCATCCCCTAGAATTCGATAAAGGAATGTATAAACATGTCTCTTTTTTTCCAACTTCTAATGTAATGTATCTAATGTAAGCGTTCTGTAAATGTGTCTCAGAAGACTCATATATAGTGCATTACTGTAGGATGCTAATAGCAGTGTGGGCTACGCTTTTTAACCATGGCTCTCAGGTACTGAAATAAAACAGAGTATTGGGATCACATTGTTCCATTCTACACTACAGCATCACCACATTTATCTCAATTACCAGTCTGGTCTCTTTCCAAAAGCAGCGCCCCAGCAGCCCGAGGTCGCAGCAGTCTTTACTATAAACCCCAACAGCTGGATCTGCTCAGTGGGCAGTCAGAGCTTATCATCTGCCCGCCTGCCAAAACATTGGGATGCTGCTCCGTATAGAAAGTGATATTGCAGGACTGGGAATGCTGAGATCTTTATAAGAGGTCTGATCAACTCATATACAGAAAAGCGTGCAGTAATGTCTTGCACTCTTTCGTTTTGTAAATTCTGTATAAATAGCACAAATGGTAGTCCTCCTATCACACTCACACTTCATGGGATCTCTAGTCTTGACTCTGGTGTTCAGTTATACATTCATTTTCCGACCCCATGTAATGACACTGAAGATGGGGATGTCATATCTGAATACTGTATGCCATTTTATTTTAGTCAGCATTCCCTATAGTTATAGATACAAGAATGTTCAAAAGTTCCCCCACCACCGACCATCATACAGTGAGCACAAAGAAAGACAGATTTCTGAATAATCTAATTTCTGCACAATAATAATAAGTGTCGTTTGTAAAGTCCACGTTTAATATACATGAACAATTTTACTACCACCAGCACATAAACAACACACATCCTGTCAAAGAAAACGCTGATTCGTATCTATTATAGACTCAGAACAAGCACCAATGGTCAACAGTTACTTCATTTAAAACTAATACCCAAAGAAAACGACCTGCAAAACATTGTTTACTGTAAAACAATGTAAACACAACACAAAATTCAACAATCAAATAAAACAAATAAGGGTGTTTTGCGCGTCCCATTCATTCATTACGTTTCCTAAAAGCCCAGAATGGACATAATAACGGAGCCCTCTTCATCCCTTCTTTCTTAAATAACTGAACTGACAGCATAATTTATGACCTATTTAACTCTTCTCTGAAATCTATCTATTGTTATGACACCGGAGAGAGGAACTGCTACTCACCCCCCGACTCCAGCTGCTTTGAGTTTGGAGATCGGGGCATTGTCCGGCTCCATCGCGCTTACTTCATTTCTCCTCCGTGGTGTTTGGTGCATTCAACACATGGCACAGTTGCTGCATTACTTCCATATCAGGATGTCCCTTAATAGCTGGTCAAAGGCTTAATGAAACAGTGTTGTACAATACCGCATGCCGTAGTGTGTCCCGAATCCCAAATCTAAAACTTCCCAAAGAGGGAAACCGGCGACGCGCAACGCAAACTTCGCCATCTGACTTCCACAGACGCGGTGATGCTGAAAATTGGAAAGTTAAGCCCGATGCGCACAGACATGACTCTCTGAGGTGAGTGGCAGGCGCTTAGTTAAACTGCCGAGTACATCTCAAGTTTTTGCTAAGCATGCTGAAGTTTTAAGGACACTGGAAACATATTTCCCTCTGTCGCCCTCAGCTGTCTTTGCGAGAAGAAACACTTCGCAGCGATTCATTGGAAGGTGTGTCTTTCCAGACACTCGTTTATTTTCCCTTCCCTCACATAAATAGTGAAACTAAAACAAAATGAAAAGAAAAAACATACACTACAATGTTAAGGCTATTTAAAAAAGCAATTTAAAGACAAAGCTTTAGGAGGTGGCTTTATGATCTATAAAAATGCCGTTGCAATTTTTGCAATGTAAGTAGCTTTGGATAAAAGCGTCTGCCAAATGTATAAATGTAGTGGAAATTGACATTTTGATCCATGTTATAGCCTCCAAACGCTTAATGCAAATTTCATACACATTGGGATGTTCTGTATCTGTGGTTTAAAATATGTAACGTTAACGTTATGATCCTAATTATACTCCTTAAAACAGTAGTTCTCAAACTAGGGGCCCTGGCCCCTGGGGGGGGCCCCGAGATGGATCCAGGGGGCCACAGATTTTGTGGCATTTTAAGAAATATAGAAATTGATCATAGATTTTATGCAATCAAACATCATAAAAATAAGACCACCAGACAAAAGAATTGATGTTTCAGCATTTTATAACCGAATATGTTTTTGTTTAAATAAAAATGTTAAATTTAAGATTATAAGTCTTTATTTGGGGGGCCGCAAAGCGATGCACGCTACACAAAGGGGGCCTTACAACGAAAAAGTTTGAGAACCACTGCCTTAAAAGACTGACTATGGCATATTTCACTATACTGTAGTACCCTGCAGTACAGTAACACACATATTTCAGATTTTAGAGTCTGCATCGTTTTTGCGTCTTTGTTTAATCTTTATGCTGGTAAGTGTTGAGAACTCACACTCACTTTCACAGACATAGTGCCGAAAGGCAATAGTTTCTTTGAATATAACGTTAACCATTTGCCAAGTCAGAATACTAACCAAGACCATTTTCAAAAAGCCGCTTGTCAGTTCAGATCGCAGTTAGCGAGCGTTTTAGGTCATGACTCATGACGAAAGTTGAGCGTGAAGATGGGAAGAAAGAAAGTTTTGTCGCACACGCAAAGCTACAGCGGGCAGACATTGGTGCATAGTGCATGTGTGGCAGACATATAGACACATGCGCCGAATTTAGCTCTGTGGCCGCCTGTTGCTGCATTTATCAAAAGCGCCGCCATATTGCGGAGGTCAAGACTGTCCTGAAACTCACGGCGTGCATACATTTTTTGTCAGTAACTTTTAATCCTGATAGTTAGACTTGGAAAATTATTAAGTGTCATAAGGAATTGCGTAAACTCCGCTCCCATGTCACGCGTTTATTTGGCTTTTTGCTTAAGATTGTACAGATGTTCTAATGTAATATTGAAGTAATGTGCATAAATGGCGATATGGTGGCGCCATTGGCATACAATTCAACGGCCAAACGCAGCATGGCATTCTATTGAAACTGTTTTATCCTTAACATTTTACCTGTAAGAAAGATGACGTTGTTTATGTGTTTTTAATCTTTAAAAAAACTCACATACTCCTGAGGGTATGCATATTTCTTCAGTTAGGGAACCACTTTTCACTGGAAAATAAAATTATGACACAGCAGGGCAACAAATATAAAAGTTGTGCTCAGTATACAAAATTATGTTTTTTTCAGTCTGTATACCAATGTGGTAATTGTATGACCTTCCCTTAAATCAGAATAGACTCCTTTTTGAGAGATAGCCCAGGACTCTTATTTTGATAGGGGACAAGAGAGAGAAGGCCCAAAAAGCCTAGCTTGGGGAGGTTAAGGGCTACACATGTTGGGAGCCATTAGAGCTGGTTGGAGGGTTCATTTTTCAAGCCCAATACAACCAAGATTTTCCATTCTCTGTTTCGGGGATTCTGATTGAAGGAATATTTTTCTAACCGAGAGAAGACTGGATGCTTTATGATTGTTTTCTGGGACTTTCAGGACACTCCACATTGGACATTGAATGTGGACTCAAGTTGATTGTATGAATTGTCAACTACTATTGTGACCTCTCACGAGCCAGATAATGGAAGAGATGTTTAAATGTTTATGTTTTATGAGTATTTTTGGCTGAAGACTACCTGATGATTATATGGTGTTATCCTTTTTTGATGATTTTATCTAAATACAGTGGAGTCCTTGAACTCTGTGGTGATAAAGTGACTTTATTGCATATAGGTTGAGTCGAATTTGTTACAAAGTTACCATACACATTAGCTCCATTGACAAACATGTAAATGTGAAACTTGATGCACATTTAAATATTTTTGCCATTTTAAAGGGCACCAAAGGATGTGTCTATAACTTTTTATTTTTGGCTGAAGGATAGTAATGTAAGTCAGCTGTTTTTTTGTCAAATGATTTTATAAGTTCAAACTGTGCTGGAAATGGGAGGGTTTTCCTCCAGAAACACATGAATACATAGTAAAAAGTTTTTAACAAATGATGGCATCTATTAGTGCAATGAGAAATTTGGGTTTACTGAATTCTGTGACTTGATAACAGATGAATGAACAGTTTTATAGTTTGTGTATATAGTAGTTTATAGTAAACTATATGGTTTTACAGTTTTCAGACTATAAATCTGATCTACAGTTATGATCTAATAGGAAAAGACTTGGGCTGCCGCTTTGAGAAGGATCTAACATTAGGCTTTTATGAACTGTACTTGCAGTACCCTGTACAGCTGCATTCAATAAGAAAGCTCATGAGTATTTACATTTTCCACATATGTAAACAGGAAATTTGAAAACTTTGTCTGCTTCAGAGTAATGATGTTTTCTGTTCCTCACTGGGTTAGAACTACAAAGGATAGCATAATTGTACCAAATGTGCCTAATGAAGCTCTTTCAAAATAAAGCTTTAATAACACTTGTATTCACATTATAGTGTTAAATGTCACTAAAATACATCTTTCTCCCCTCCTGTGCAGATTCACAGTTTGAACTTGACTAATCGATGCTGGACGTTATGTCAGCTGAATCAGAAAGGCCTATGAAGGAGCTGCTTGTGAGAAAGGCATTTCAGGTATCTGTGGATGTAAACTATGGAAGCATATTGGTAGCAAATTTCAATTTAAAATCCAATACGCAAAATGGCAATGCATTATGTAAAATGACAATGCATTTATGTGTTTAAATATACATTTAAAACAACATATGTGCAAAATTTGGTATATATTCAATATTCAATAATATAATTTACATTTACATTTTTTAGTTCATACACTAGTTTTAATATGTAATTTAAATAGATTTTTTAAATGAAAATTCATTCCACGAATTGATTATATGTTTAAGATGGTCAAGCAAAACTGTAGCAAAATGATCATTGAAATGTTATTTTCCCTAAATCCATTAACATTAACAGGTTGAACATTTGGGATTGCATTTTCATTTACACACAACGTGAGAGGTTGCCTCACAAAACGACCATTTCTGAATAACTGTGTGCAGATATTATGACTAAAAAGAAAACAATCTATAAATACTGAATGTGTTCTATCTGAATCTATAAATGATGAATACACGTAATAAGGCAGTTAATTCTCTGCAAGATGTTCTAGCAATGTAGCTACTAGTTCTATCATCTACAGACACGTAACAATCTTAAGAAACACTTAAGTAATATGTATCTTTGTGCTCCAATTTTTGTGCATGCAATTTAATACTTTTATTAGCTCTGTCTGCAGCCGCACATCAATGCACATAACGAGCGATGCTTGATTAATGCATTTCGAGCTGGCCACTCCCCCCTCCCCGATACAACGTCATTGCGTGGCCAGTTCGAAATGCATTTTCAAGTCCACATTGAATTTTGCAACACTCACCGTGCTGTGTGTAAATTAAAATGCAATCCCACATGTTCAACCTGTTAATGTTAATGCATTTAGAGAAAATAACATTTAAATGATAATTTTGCTACAGTTTTGCTTGGCTATCTTAAACATATATAATCATTTCGGGGAATGCATTTTAATTTTGCAACTCATAGAGCGTTAAAATATCTATTTAAATTACATATTAAAATTGATGTAGGAACTGACAAATGTAAATAATATTGAATTTTCATTTTGCACCTAATCTTGCACATAATGTTGTTTAAAATGTATATTTAAATGCATTGTCATTTTACATACTACATTGCCATTTTGCGTATTGCATTTCAAATTGAAATTTGCTACCAATATGCTTCCATAGTAAAGTATTTGCATAGATCCTACTTGAGAAGGTGAACATTTGGGCCAAAGTCAAAAAAGAAGATTAGTGCAAGATCAATGCCTTTCAAATCTCTTTCCTCTTAAATGGAAAAGAGATTACTGCTGGAAGCTAAATGTTAAAAAAAGTTATTTCTGTCTGTTCTCGGCTGCAATTAGAGGAATAACTAAAACATTAATTTAAATACATCCAAGTTGCTCATTCCAGTAGGTGAAAAATGCTAAATGTGTTTTCTTAAAAATTAATCTGGTTACAATTACACGTATGTTTGGCTGTTTATCATTCTTCTGATTGTTGTAAATCTCATCCTGATTGTCCCACCAGCCAAATCATTAACGTATAAACAAATGCTCCTCTGATCTGATTTAAGTTTGCATTGAATTGATCCTTTTATAAATCAAAAGTCATTACAATGGCAGTAATATTTTACTGAGAAAGTAAACCGGAGTGAAACAGCAAACAAGACCCACAATGAAACCGATCGAAACTGCTTGTGGTTTTCCTTTGATGCATCTCATGATGAAATGCGAAGTCATTTAGCATTTTCTCAGTTAGTTAGAAGACATCTGACAATACAGTGCTTTGCATCAACAGTTATGCCCAAACGTCAAGAGGTGTTCCTTACTTTTTACCAATTAGGTAATTTCCTGTTATCCCTTTCATTTTTGGCTCATCCTCTTTCATCCATAACTGAAGGTTGTAAACCAATCTTCGTTAATTTTTTATATATATCCTCGCCCACCACAATTATGTCATGGTCATCATGACCTGTTTCCCCTTTTTCACCTCCTTCTCTCGTCTTTAACTCTGGCAAAACTGTGGCCTTGCTCATATTGTAGTCATAGTAACGGGGCGGAACATTCCCAGATTTGGTCATACTGTAGGGTTGGGGCCGGAAAAAGTACACAGATTTCATAAACACTACCAGACATCAAAAACACAGCTGTGCAGGGTGCTTTTTTGAATCTCATACAAATGTGTTTAAAACGAAGAGCAATACATAGTGAATAATGATCAAAAACATAGACATATCATGAAATTCCTCCATAATACCTAAATATTACTGACTGATAAAGACTCAAATTTCAAGAAAGCTCATTGTTTTGGCTCATTAACACTACCGTCTACTCCAGGAAACTTTGAATGAGAGATTTACTGTAACAGCGATTGCGCATGGGTTAGATTTCATAAGTGATCTTTCTTTCTCTATTATACTGTTAGAGAAAAATCTAATTTAGTAGTTTATCATTGTGAAACTCACCCAGGCATAACCCACACTCAATATCAGAACATTGTTCTGCAACACAAATATTTTCCAGTAAATTGAGCTGTCTGGGGAATCTCTGCCAGGAATTTCAATCGCAGATTAGTTGACTTGTTGCTGGAAAAAGAAATACGCAGCATCTATCAAAAATCAGACGTTTTAGAAATTAGGCAGCTGGAACCTGTGCCAGCCAGTAACACCATGCCGATAAATCTCACATTTTTCCATTTATCTTCAACCGAGTCCGCTTTAAACCCTGAATGATAGAAGTGTCTGGCAGTGGTAACCTGTCTGATGCTTCCAGAGAAATGATTTACACAATCCAATGATGTATTGATCGATTAGCGGCAAATACTGTACATCCACTTGTTTTACTTTGATCTGTATTTTTTGAAGCTTTGCAGGTAGTTGCGCTTGCCATTGTGCAGTCACACTGTTTATCATTTTGGAGCGTTTCATGTTGTTTTCGAGTAATTTCGTCTTGTTTGGATATCAGTTAAGGCTTGGCAGTGACCTGTCCTAAACAACAAGTGTCTTGTTTATATTTGGCCGCAGTAAACCACATACCCTTTAGATTTGAACAAAACTCCTGTTGAAACTGCACTTGCTCAGTAGCCGATAGAGCGCGAGAATACTAAAAAGGCCATTTGCTGTGCTTGATACAGTCCCACGAGGCCTGTAGCAGATGTTTGCAATCATAACATTATATAATATTGTGTATTTATCAGACTAACTGCTGTCAGGCAAATTCCTATGAGCTTTGCAGTGCACATGTGAATAGATTTATTTTTGATTTGGAAAGGTTTTACAATCACCTCTATGGCAGTAACTGAGCTTTAAAAAAAATGATGTAAAATTTGACCAGAGATAAATGCGTTTGTTTAGACATTTTCTCTCTATGTTTCTCATTCTTAGCAGCGTTTCTGTCAAACGTCCTTTGTGATTTATTTAATGCTGTTAATGATTTTTCACCTTTATTTTTTTAGACAGCTGTTCATTGACAAATGGGGTGGATCAACTTTCCATGTGCTTGAACATAACTGCCATGCGGAGAAATGTGACACAAAAAGACCTAAACCATGATTTGTTTAAAGATGCGTGCCTAGAACCACTGTAAGGTTTCTGCCCAGCATTTGTTCACTTTTTTACTTTTACACCATGCAAAGATCATGGATTCGAACCCATGACCTTTGAATAGCAAGTGCAATGCTGTACCAATGCAATAAGCTGCAGAAACAGCTTTACCTATTTCCTTTTCGTATAGTTTATATTTTCAAAATTGCATATTCAAATTTCTATTTTTTCCATCCGACTTCGTTTCTTATCTTGAATCAAAGCAGTAGCTTTGTTTTAAAAATAAGAAAGCCTTAAGCTGCCTGCCATGTTGGCTGTGGATGTGTCTCCTGGCACGAAGGTTGACAAGCTTTTCTAATGGTCTTTTGTTTAAAGCGGATTAATTTTTTTATTAGGATCAGGCTGTTGAATCCAGGAATGTCTCAGAAGGCAGGATCTTCTTTCAGTTTTTGTAATATAAAGTTTATATTAATACTGCTTGGCACAGAAGCAAGATTAATTTAACGTTTTTGACATTTTAGTTGAATTGTTTATATTATAAATGGTACGTCTAAGTTTTTTTATATATGATGAGGTACCTACTGTATTGTTCAGAAGTTGCTCTCTCATATCTCAGGAGTAGTGGATTCCTCCAGTTTTGTTTTATTTAAGCATCAATTTACAGTAATCTCAGCTGCTTAAGAGATAAAAAATACAAACGTGATTAAGTTTATATAGCAGTAAAAATGAATGTAGATTGTAGAGGTAAAATAGTCTGGATTTGGATCTGGAAATGTAAAGAGAAATGAAGAGTTCGGATGCAAAAGCCACCTCCATCAAAAATGAGATTATGACGTTGAGTGAATGCTCTCCACATGGTATACGTTGCTCAAATAATTTTGCTCCAAAACCCACTAAATACTACACTCTGCCTGGTCTGAAATATCTGGTATTACTGAAAGTAAATGTAGGAGTCTGATAAAAAATGCTTGTTTAAACCAAAAGTCGTCTGACAGATTTAGAAGGATTTGCATCTGAACTCTTCAAATGTTTGAGTTCATATTGAAATCTTTAAAATATTGGATTTTGATTGCAGACAGATTTTTTTCTCAGGAGAAATATCTGAAACACAACAGACTTAAGCAAAAGTTTCCTTTTGCTCTCCTTTTAATCCATGAATGTCTATGAGAAATTACTGCGATATTAATACAATATCGCTCGAGTAGGAGTGTGGTAGTGCTCTTATATCTGCTGATATAATATAATATGGGTTTGAAACATCATTAAGGATAGCAGTTTTCATTTTTGGGTGAACAGTAAATGTCTGCAAGGAATTGCAAAATGAATGACTTTTCAAAAGATTTGGTTTAGACAATGTTATCATATCAACCAAGCATTGTTTTGATAGCATCATATGAGCCAAAGTTTTGAAACCTTCAATCTACCAATGGCGTATCTGACTCTGCATTATTAATCTGCATTATTAATCTAAAGTATGGCCAAATGGCTATTAATACATCTTAAAGGTGCTGTGTGTAATATTTATGCATAAAAACTATGTTTTCAGAGATTTATAAAGACCTTACATAGTGAAGCGTTATGTTTTATTACCTTAGAATGAGCTTTTTCTGTCTACATACACCGCGGATCCCCTTGCATGGAATTCGTTTGTTGTTCAAATGTTGTTTCTACAGTAGCCATAAACGGACAAACTGCTCTACAGAGTGTTTCGTAAATACAAAGTACACCATCTCCTTCGGCAAAGAAGCAAAAATGTGACAAGATTTTTGTCCTGTGTGAGCTGCCATAGTGCTTTGAAAGGGAGGGGTGGAGCGAGCCAATGGTTGCAATTTGCAACCTCATCGATAGATGCCGCTAAAATCTCCACATTGCTCCTTTAATGCAAGCTATAAAAACTGTCTGTGGCACAGACTAAGGGGCTGTGTCCAGTGTCACCAAGCCATTTCTGCCCATGTACGGCGTGTTTTTTCAGTTGTTTCCAACATTTTCGGTTCAACGGAAATTTTAATTAAAAAAGGCAAGCAGCTGGCGTTCTTTTCTGCAGGCACGGCGCCGGCACTTAGCGTTTTTTTACGCTCGGCGTATCATAGTAACCAATGCACCTCTACTTGGAAAAAAAACCCAGTTCATGCGCCCGCAACCGCCGTTTTCAGCCAGCACTTGCCGTTTTCAGTCGCATAAAAGTGCCTCGGTGGATCTGGAACCTTAAATTTTAAATGCCATGAAAATGTTATAGATGGAATGTAATTTGCTTTTGTCTATTATTCTGTGAGAGAGAATGTACTGTAGTTTATCAGTGATTAGAGCTTATTTATCTCTCAACTCCAGTAGACGTGATTTGAAGCTTATCACAGAAAGAAAAAGACCTACCAAACAAAACACAAAGGGCACACTGGCGCTTCTTCCTGGCTCGGTTACAACCTACAGCAGAAATTAGTTTTGTGAAAAGATTTGATCAAGGTTTTTTCAAAATGTCCTCCACTGATGGAACAATGCCATGCCAGTGTAACAGGAATGTCTGGAACTGATTTATTTGTGTATGAATCAAGGCATTGTACTCAGGAAAATACTCCCAACTTGTGTATGAATTATATGTTGATGGAGCTTGATCATGCTATAAGTTCTGTCGTTTTTTCCAAGGGTAAAATGACAGAATTTTAAAGCTAGGGTAGGCAGTTTTGTAGAGGCTAGCATTAGCGAACTAACTTTTGACACGCTCTCTTCAGAGCAATCTCCAAAACCATGCCTGTCATTCACCTATGAGACAAGCACATGAGCAATTCCAGCATTATGGATGTGACATTTTTAGTCAAAACTTGAAATAAAAATTTTCAGAGAATGTATTTATTACCACTATCTGTTTACTTAGGTCTGAATGCTATCATCAGGAGTTCAAAAAACTATCAGTCTATGCACAAGTTTTCTATTTTAAAAGAGGGAAAAATTCATGCATTATGGATGTGGACAATTTACCTGACTATTGAAAACTGCTTTAAAAATGTTTTAATAACATAAGTCGCAGTGAAATTCCTATTTTTTCATGAAATTTTGGAGTGTTTATTGTAAACAGTGTATCAGTGTGGGTCATTCTCTTTTTAAAATGTATGTGTCCTCATAATGTTTAGTTAAAATCTGAATTTTTACTGACTATCCATCTCAAATGACATAAGTTAGACGGTTTGGGAGGAGCATCCGTGAACTCCTCCCCTTCAACTGTCAGTCTGCTGCAAGTTCCATTTCAAAATGCAACGGCTGTTTTTATACATCCAATCAATTTGCAGTGAAAAACTCAAGCCACGGCCACTATTTTTCTCAATTCAACATTCCGTTGCACTTGGAAATGCATCGAAATACAGAAGTAAAAACGATCGCAACTTCCGGTTCACGGGGACTTTAGGAGAGACATCACATGGGTATTTAAACCAACAAAATTGATTGACATCTGACCTATCCTTATGATGAAAAAGGTTGACATTTGCCCACATAACATTACAATAATAGTAAACATAATACAACTTATTTTTGGGTGTTGTTGCACCTTATTATAGTTTTATAAGGGTGCGAGGAGTTTTGCAAATACATAGGTTGACATAAAAATCATTGCTATTGGGATGTGAAGAGATTTACAAGCAAAATATTAATGAAAAACATTGCCCACTTTGGGTTCCTTTATTTGCTCCTCTTTAAATCCTCTTTGGGTTATGCTGTGAGGATTTGCCTCAAAAATGTACAGTAATGCTTATGTTCTGCTCGGATGGCAAATGTGGGTTTAAACTGTACATGGACACATTAAACCAATTTTTTTATTTTATAAAAAATACTCAAATAAGCATTTTCTTTTTACATTAGTTATTTCAGTTTGCGCTTATGCTATAAATGCATGAAGTAATTTTATCATGTACTGTATGAATACAAAAACTGGGACGAGGAATTGAATTTGTTTGGGGCTTGTTTAATTTTAATTCGCAACATTGGCAGAACATAACAGAAATAACAGTCCTATAGTCCAATACAATAAATCAAACTGAGATCTCAATGCCCAGTGGAAAATTTTATCGCTCGGAGGTTGCGCTTTCATAGCTCAGGAGATTTGACGAAGGTCTCGGTTTTGTATCATGTAAATAAAAATGTATCAATTGTTAAAATTAAGAGTTGTGAATGTAGATTGTAAACGTATAAAATAATCTGAATTAAATTTGAGAAATGTTTGAGTTCATATTGAGATCTTCAATAATATTGACTTTTGATTCCAGACTTGACAAATCGGAGCTTAGTTTGTCAAGTTGTTGAGATCTCTTCTAAAACTCTCATGGAGTGAGATTTCTGGGTCTTTTTCTCGGGAGAAATATCTGCGACACAGGAGACTTGAGCGTTTCCATTTGCTTTCCATTTAATCTCGTTGATGTCACTTTTCTCATTGAAAAGTGATTTTTCTTTCTAATGGGTGCGACAACCGCTGAATAAAAAAGAATGTCCAGGTATAGCACATCACACATCATTAATGGTGTCTTAGAATCTCAAACTACCCTGAACGAAAATGAACATCTCACTTTGCAGCAGATACACAGGAAATTCACAGACTTCAAAGACCTGAGTGGGAGAATCTGTTGGCTTGTGCTTTAAAGAACCGTTCAAGAGCCCAAGCAAATATTTTAACTTTGCAAGACGTTTTGCCTCCACTGTTATGCTGAACTCCTAAGTAGATGAATCACTAAATGAAGCCATTCATTTACAAATATTGGAAGCCACAGGCATTCGGGCCACAGCGTTTTTCTCCTTCTGTTTTGAAGAAGCCGAGTTTAAACAGGAGCTGACCTGCTGGATTCAACCTCCGCCTGTATCTTGCTCATTAGTGCTGTACTGACGTAGTTCCCTTCCATGCTGAGTTCTTTGAGAGGACACTTACCCCTAAAGCTCAAAGCCTCAAGAAGACAATTTGCTCCAGCATCACCAACTCCATTATTGTCCAAGTCTACCTTCCGCAGGGACTCGTTTAATCGCAGCGACTCGGCAAAGAGCTTGACACCGTGGTCTCCGAGGTTGCATTCGTCTAAAATGATGTGCGTGAGTTCAGCGTTCACTTTCAGGCCTTCAAACAAGACCATCCAGGCCTTCGTGTCTGTGCATGATGTTTGCGCCAGGCCAAGATACCGAAGCCTGGAATGATGCCTCATGAACGTAGCCAGCACCCTCAGGCCATCACTTCCGATACCGTTTCCCCCCAAGTCTAACTCTTTGATCGCCAGGGTAACTGCAGAGAAGCCGAGCCGCTCAGAGTTTCCGTGCAACGCTGCCGTTGTGTCTTGAAGCTCAGCCAGTCCACTAAGCAGGTTCTGCACTCCAAGATCACCAAGCTGGTTTCCAAATAATCTAAGGAGAAATTGAGCATCATCATTCAGGGTGATTTATGACGGCCTTCAAGAGTTTGAGACATATTTAGACGGTCTGATCCCAAGCGTGAAACTTACAGTAGTTCTTTGATCTGGGGTTTGGCCTGCAGGAGGTCCAGTAAAACACGGACTCCAGGGGGTCCGATGTGGTTCAGGTTTAAGTTAATGACTGTGACCTCGGAGGGACTTCTCTTGAGTGCTGCTGCTAAACTCTCGAGCAGCTCATCGGTCAGACCCGTGTTCCTCAGGATCAACTGCTCCACCTCGTCTGAATCGTTCAGCACCTTGGCCATAGCGTCCATCTGAAGACAGCAGTTTTTTTCTGATCGTGTAGATATGCTACATATGGTATGCTTTATAAGCACGGTGTAATATTTCGTCATTTTATATATACACTACTGAACAAATGTGTTATGGTCACTCCACTTGATTTTCATAGTCCCAAAAATAGTTTAATTTGCAGGCACAAAAATATATTTGTGCCAACATATCATTTCTTTTAATAAAAAACAAGTTTTATTTAAAAACTATTTTTTAAGTTGAAAAGATAAGAACCCAGAATAGATGGGAACTTATTTAAACATTTATAAAACATCTCAGTGTGAGACCTTATGAGGCTGCTTAAAGGGATAGTTCACCCAAAATTGAAATGTCTGCCATTTATTGACCCTCATGTGGGTAAATACCTGTTTGGGACTCTTCAGTGGAACACAAAAGAAGATATTTTGAGAAATGTCTCTGTGGTTTGTATTCATAACAATGGAAGTCAATGGAGGCCAATGTTGTTTGGTTACCAATGTTCTGCAGAATGTACTTCTTTTGACTTCTGCAGAAAAAAGAAAGTCCTAAAGGTTTGAAATGACGTTAGGATGAGTAAATATTTGGGTGAACTATCCCTTTAAGAAAATGCCAAGAGTACATTTTTACAAATTCTAGGCCAAAGATGCTGAAATATTGTTTTGTTTTTAGTTACTTTTCTTTAGTTGCATGCGTTGATTCAAAGTTTTGATGAGTTTTGTATTATTCTAAAATATGAAAAATTATCAAAAAATCTTTCAAAAATAAAGGTGCCATTTTTGGTTCCTCAAATAACCTTTTCGTTAAAGGGTCTTCTAACAACATTTTTTTGACCTTTTCATAGTGTAAAGTACATTAAAAAGAAACCTCTGTAAAGCAAAAAGGTAAAGGTTAGTGGAACCATACCGCTAAATGGTTCTTCTAGGGCGTCATTTAAAACCTTTATTTAAAAATTTTAAGAAGCAATGAACCTTTGGTTGTGCATTCCCATATAACTTGGTAATATATTACTCAAAATAACTTAATCTAAATCAGGCTAAAAGACCCAGGCTATTACATTTCTCACATTCAATTTCACTTACATTGTATGTATTTCTACATCATCACTGATTAATGAAAATTGGAATATTAGCTTTGTAATATAACCTTTAAATAAATTGACTGACTGTGGGGTAAAGTACAGTATGTCTTATGGAAAGGCTATAGGACTGTTTTTAATAGTGAGAGCAGCTGGATTGATTTAGTGTGACCATTTTCTCTTTTAGTATGAAATTGTAACTTCCTTTCCTAAACGGTGCCGAACAGAAGCTGAACCCAGTAACAGAAGGCTTCTGATATATTACAACCAAATGTGGTTACCTGTGGCATCTGAAATATCTATTCAATTATTTGGTATTTCAACTGTATTTTTTACGATGAAGCTCACCTGTTTCTGTAAATCTTGTTCTTTGCCAAATGTGTCATCTTGTGTGCCTTTATAAAAAAAGCAATTTTATAAGCACAATGAATGTACTGTAAATCAATTATATAGGAAATGGATATTGGAAATGGATATTTTGGTAGCTCCAACCTTTCTTGTTATTCATTTTAGGTTTTCTTGTATTTGGATGGTTGTCCCCGCTGTCACTTTCTTCGCTCAGTTCCACCTCTGATGCCGAGCCAATGGCTGAAGGTCCTGATGTCAGCTGACCTTTAATTCGGTTTCTCTCAATCTCTAGGAGGTAACACATCTTTTTCACTTTTCATCTTAACATCCTACAAAATATGTAACCTCGACAACACAAATCGGGATTTAAAAAATGTCCCGTATGTTTTCCTGCAGCAATGTCTGATTAAAAAAACGTACGGAAAACTGGCTTCTGTATATCTCGGCAGAAACTACTTTTTGTCATAACCTTTATGGTAAAATGATCGACTTCATCTAAATGAGGCTAAAAGACCCAGGGGAAGCCCTGTCTGTGAGCCACGAGCCATAGTTCTTCACTCACTGTTTGCTTTGAACCACCTCTGTTGGTCTAGGCCTGATTCCAGACCAGTGCTCAACTCAACACATTCCTCATAGAAGTCCCTCAGTCTTCCCTGGCTACTGCTTTTTCCATTGGATGTCCGAGGATCTGTCTGTTTCTCCCCATTGTGCTTATTCAGAGTTTTTCCTTCCTGCAATGAATCTTGAGAAATACAAGAGTCCTGAAAGTGCCATCTAAAGTATGAAACAACATACAACCTGCTGATTTACGACAAAGCTTTTACAGAGAAAAAGTTACTTAGTTACTCACTAAACCAAGATCTGCACTCACCTGGCACATTTGTTTTATTTTCGGATACTAAATTATCTTTGTTTGCTGACGTTTGCGGTTGTTGTTTGGTGATGCTGAAAGCAGGTTCCTCTTCAGGTTTATCCGCATCTTTCTGTGGTTGAGAACCTTCCTCCAAACACTTGCCGTCTGCTCGCTGGCTGCGCTGTGATTTATGCCGTTTGTGTCGACGTGTTTCCATCACGCTACAATTTAGGTCGTCACTGTCCGTTGACATAACACCTCCTTCTTTAGAAATCCTCCTTGTTTTCTGCACCGATCTTTCCATTCCCAGAGGCATAAACAAAGGGGAGGAGCAGGACTCCTCACCTGCACAGAATACGTGATCATTGTGAGACCAAAATGTGAATTCAGGAGACAATCTGCTCTGTCTATTTTTTGTCGATCATTACTTTAAAGCAGTAGTTCTCAAACTGGGGGCCGTGGCCCCTGGGGGGGCCCCGAGATGGATCCAGGGGGGCCACAGATTTTGTGGCATTTTATGAAATATAGAAATTGATCATAGATTTTATGCAATCAAACATCAGAAAAATAAGACCACCAGACAAAAGAATTGATGTTTCAGCATTATATAACCGAATATGTTTTTGTTTAAATAAAAATGTTAAATTTAAGATTATAAGTCTTTATTTGGGGGGCCGCAAAGCGATGCACGCTACACAAAGGGGGCCTTACAACGAAAAAGTTTGAGAACCACTGCTTTAAAGAATGCAGGCAGAAAAGTCTAACCTTCATTAGAATTGATGGTCCGCTGAAAGATTGGAGATGGACTATTGATTGCTGGAAAGCCAATACCATGCCTTGAGTTCACACATCTGTTAAAGGAGAAAATGCACTTTTATATATAGTGTTGGCAAACATTTCTGCTTTAAAGGACCAGTGTGTAAATTTGAGGATCTATTGACAGACATGTAATATAATATACATAACTATGTCTTCAGAGGTGTTATGTGATGACCTCACATAATGTAGCGTTATGTTTTATTACCATAGAATGAGCTATTTCTGTCTACACACTGCGGGGTCCCTTACATGGAATTCACCATGTTGTTTCTACAGTAACCCTAAACGGACAAACTGCTCTGCACAGCGCATTTCGTAAATACGTTATCTCCTTCGGCAAAGAAGGGAAAAGGTGACGACATCTTAGTCCTCTCTCAGCCTCCGTAGTGCTTCGAAAGGGAGGGGTGGAGTGAGCCGTTGGTTGCAAATCGCAACCTCACCGCTAGATGCCGCTAAAATCACGCAATGGTCCTTTAAATCTTATTTTGATGTTGTATGCTGCGGTATTTTACTTGTAGCAGGGCTTTCCTCCGTTCAGCCGGGTCAGTCTGAAGCAGCTCCTGCGGCCCTGCTGGAAGCCTGGGGCGTATCGGTACTCGCAGCACGAACTGATCCTGGCTGCCATCATCCCATTCACAAAGATGGAAGCGCTGAAGGGGAAACCCAGATGTCTCTGAGATGTGAACTGAAACTGCTCTGTTGGGCAGAATGAACATGCTTATGAATACAAATAAAATGGGTTTTAAGTACTGGACGATATAGAATACTTTACACTGTGCACACAAAAAATGGATGAAAAATATCAGCAAATAAATGCTGAACATTTTGAACATTTTTCCAAACAAATTGCACTCTTAGCCATTTTCAAAATGACTTGGTAAACTGTGGAGGTGTTGTTTGGTAGTTTATTATTTATCCTTCATAATACTTTTCATATAATGCAAAGACATTAATACACTTAAGTATTGCTACTGGGGTACCTAATGCATATAAGGCAAAACAAGCATATAATAACGTATGCATATTTCTACTCAATAATTCATTTTTGTGACCCTGTCTGTGAAATCCAGGCTAAAGTAGTCATAGCCATAAAATGACGTGTAATGTGTGTTTATCACTGAAAACCGTCAGTTATATGACAGATTTTGAGATGCAGTATTTAAATTTAGATTTATAATCTAAAAGTTATTCTTTTAAATACTGAATTGACACTACGTTTGCTCAAACAACTTGATGTCCTAAACATTGATTTTAATCTTTGGCCTGTCAATATTGCCGTCAATATTAGAGAAATATCAAAGCGATATTTTCACAGGATGTTCTTTAAATGATACAGAATGATTTTATGTATTTCAGCTGTTTTTTTTACAGACAGGATCACATTTAGTAGAAATGTGGGCCTTTAAATATTGTTGTATGACTATGGGGTCAAAAAGGTTGACATCCACTGGTTTACTGTAAGTAGAGTTTCAACGGTAATGTAAATGACCGTAAAATGACCGAAAGACGTAAATCTTAGATGTTAAACTGCATATGATGTTTAACATAAAGATGATATGATCTCCACTTTATTGCTGTCTTAAACGATGTATATCCGGAGCTGTACCTCCAGGTCGGACAAATCCTTTAAACACACAGATGTTTTCTCCTCCACAGATCTGCTGAAGGACTTTCATCTCATCTGGAGCGCTTCCAGGAAGGCCCTGTCCCAGGTGCGTCATCGTCACGGTAACATTTGACTTCTTGGACTCCTTTTGTGCTTTCAGGTAACTCTGGAAGCCACAATTCATGTTCTTTACATAGTAAAAAATACTTTACGAGAAAAGTTTTTTCTCCATTATAAGAACAAACTGTCTCCTGTCCCAAACGTACGCCGTAACTCATCACTGGTTCGTGCACAAAGCTCCTGTGACGCTCTAATCTCTCGACAGATTCGAACAGCTCACCTGCTTGCTGAAGTCTGGAGCTCTTTGCGAGTTGATGGAAGAGGTGGAGCCGCGCCGTCTGCTCGTGAACAGATAAGGACATGAGTGACTCAGTTTGGCTCGGGCCGCCTGCAGGTTCGACATCTTTCCGGCGATAGCAGGAAGGTAAATGTCACTCAACCCCTCTCTGATCACTGACTGCTTGGGCTTTGACGGCTTGCACGGATTAAAGCAAAGAATTTCAGTTAGAGGAACATGGGAGAAACAGCGAATATTTGTTTGGTTTAAATCACCTATTGGTGGTTTGGGTCTGTTTCTTTACCTTGTAGATTTCAACAGCATCGTTTCCAGTCAAATGAATGAGATTTCTTTTATGTGTTGTTATACTGTCCAGAGAATGATGGTATGTGGGTGTTAATGCTCTATCACCTCGATGACCTCCAGTTTGCTAATAAATATAGAACGATTGAGTTTTACCTAAATCTAAAAATTTAAGTTATACACGTATATTAATATTCTTGTATTTATGACAAATTATAAGATTCACTTTTTCATATAAAGCCATTTTAAGCATGACAAAAGTTTAATAAAAATGTTAGGTTTCAAATAATAAAACAATAGATATTTTGTATTGTTTAGATTATGTATTGTATACAGATATTACGATTTACTTAATCATTTTTAAAAATGTATTCAAAGGCACAGCATCATTTTAACTTGTACACAAGTGTGACTTACTCTTACTTTAATGTCCCGGCTTTCATCTTTAAATCCTTTAATGTCTTGAAGGACACTTTGACTGTGTCTGCGGATGCGTTTCATAGACTCTTTCTGGTACGACTCCATCGTTGCTCTCTCTTAAATGGATCCCTATATCACCTTAATTAATACAATTTAAATGGATCGTTCTGTTCGTCCACAATGTGCAATGAGTCACCGTTGTAGTGCAACCTGAAGTCGAGACATGTGGTGCTCCGAGCGTACAGCAGAAGACAGGACAACAGTCAAGGTGCAGGTGCTTAAATAATGCAAGAGCATCTATAATACACCGGCGAAAGCCTTACATGTGTTTAAAAGAGATAACGGTAAGCGTCCAGGAAGAATGTTCATGGTGCTTGCAACACCACGGTCACGGGTTCAAATCCCACTGATAAAAGTGCATACATGTAAATTTGTCATTTATTCGCACCTAATACAAATGTTTTCCCCAGTTGTCAATGTTACTCGTACAACAAAACACAACCTAACATTTCATGTGGCTTTGCATTTATATTATAATTACAGTTTTTCAAAGGTTCGGCCAGTAAAATGACTTATCGGATATTTTCCTTATTTGGACACAGCGTCATCTGTGTAGAGAAGCGACATTGTTTTTCATTTATCTGACAATTCCTCATTCTTCTCTGTCGTCAAGGAGACATCTGATACTCGGGTGGATTGAAGCCTAGCCTTAACACTCTACACTACAGTCTCATGCATTTTTAATGGCCGTGACCTGTCGGCTTCCATTGACTGTAAGGGCCGTGTAAAGGACAGCGAAATAAGCATGCCGTGACTCGGGTGTCTCGTCTTTTTCCATCTTGAAAGATTTCTAAAAATGTGACAAATAGGCTTTTTGATGTGACAGAGTAAATAAGTCACTTGTTGACATGCATTAACGTCTAAT
Source organism: Triplophysa rosa (assembly GCF_024868665.1). Lineage (NCBI taxonomy): Eukaryota > Metazoa > Chordata > Actinopteri > Cypriniformes > Nemacheilidae > Triplophysa > Triplophysa rosa. The sequence goes on from NC_079891.1 coordinate 3,744,620, forward strand.
GTGAACACAGTACCATAACTCGCATCATTTAGACTTGGAAATGTTTGTAACTCTTGATTGCAATTTTAAGAAATCATTTTGTAAAAGCAATTGCAATTTCAAGAAATTAGATTTTTGATCAAAATGTTTGATATCAAAATAAACAGGTGCTTGTCTTTAGCTATGGTTTCATCCTACAAGGTACGCCTCTCTCTTTGCACCGGTTCATAATAAACCAGCTTTATGGTCTGGTCTTTTCATGCTCTTCAGCTCAGCTTTGCCTTTACAGTCGCCTTCTTTCACGGCAATGTTTCGGTCTGAATGTGGTTACTGTACGTTGACCCCAGGCCCTCTTATGCACTTCGTGCTTGCAGTAAATGGATTGAATGGATATGCTCTATTACCTTAGGAAAGCCTTTGGATGGGCCAGCTGCTGACTGCCTGCTTCGCTCATTATGTCCATAAACAAGCCCAAGTTTCTCATTGTGTTTGGCAGAGCGCTGTTTGCTTCCTGCCAGTCCCACTATAACAGCTTGTCAATCGCTGAAGGAGCTGGACCGGCCTTACCATGAACAGTTCTGTGTACTGGTTTGAAAATCGCTTGTTGAGTTTGCCTGGATGTTTCTTTAGAGAATGACCATCTCATGACAACTGATAACTATTTTACGAGTTGGCTAAAGCACATTTTAGTACGATTTGCTTTTGCGCCAGCGAAAACAAAAAGAAATATGGGAATATACTGGAAAATATAATACACAATACATAATAATACATAATACATTTCCATTTATTGGAAAAGTTATATTTTTTAATATATGAAAAACGGCAATTCCTATCTTCAAAATTGTAATATGGTAAAATATTAATTTTGTATATTTTTTACATATATTAAAGAATTAATACCTTGACAGTTAATGTACAGGTTTAGGAAAATATATTTTCTTTGGATTAGGCCAGGGATATAGCTGCTTAATTTACAACCATAACAATTATTCCGGCATACCACCTCCACCTTTATTCTGCATTACCAGTACATGGATTACTTACTTTACTAGTAGTTAAGTGTATCTTGGCAGCAAACCTAGTCCTTCAGTGACACTGACTAATATGACCAAGGAAACATTAAAGAAACAGATTTTCACAAAAATAAAAAATTCTGTCATCATTTACTCACCCTCAAGTTGTTCCAAATCTGCTAAACACACAAAGATATTTGGAAGAATGCTTGTAACCAAACAGTTCTTGGTCACCATTGACTACCATAGCTGAAAAAATTGCCTCATAAATTTCCCCTCACTCACAATTTCTACCCAATAAAATATTCTACAGCTTGACACAACCAGAAAGATGCGTATTCATTATAAAAATATCACTAAGAAATAGTTTTAGTTGGTTATTTGAATGCTTTTTTCATTTATAATCATAATAATGTTAGAGATGGAGTTAACCCTGCTTCATTTTGTGTGAAATCATGGCAATAACAAATGTGACCACTAGAGTCTGCTAGAGACTCGTCTTCTTTTTAAATGGTCAGCTTCTGGCACATTCTGTAAATTTTCTTGACCTGCTTGTGCTGCATTACATTATCATTTCTGTCGAGAAAATTAAATAAGACCCATTTAATGGAGACATCTCTTTCACAGGCGACCTAACGACCTACATTTTGTTTTCAACAATAGTTGAAGCATTCTAGGATTTTTTTTCAAGCCGTCATGATGCAAAGAAGCCCCTTCAAGCTACTATTTTGATCTGGGTGTGCATATTTTTCTTTGTGAATCAGCAGTCTTCATCTGACGGAGGACCTGGCTGTTCTTCAACATCTCATGTCCCCTGCTGTCTCTAACACATGGCACTTACTGTAGCTTTCTCACTTACTGTACACACAGAGAACTGATGTAATGAGTTATCAACATGTACCATAACTGACGTTTATATTCGTTTTATATCGGACTGTTGAAACGAGTGTTTTTAGCTGATGTAGCTGTTAGTTAAATGTCGTTGACAATGACCTGGAAAAGCCTCTCAAGACTCTCAGTCTCGTCTACGTAGTGGAATAGTCGCTGTGTTACTGTAGCTCCAAGATCCAGTTTCCTTGCCATCAGATGTCAAGAATGTAATGTAACACTCATCTTATTGTTTAATTTTTCAGGACAATGAGGTTTTTCTCAGCTCGAATCGTCGCCTGTAGCAAATTATGTAATGGCGTAATGTTATGTATGGTATAATTTTGATCATATCACACAGCAATTAGAGGTTAACTTAATTAGTTTGGAATATTGGACAACAAGTTCACACACTGTGTGAATATTAAAGAGAAAAAAGTGTGAGATAAGCAGGGATGGGATTTTAGCGAAGTAGCTAAATAACCTAAAGTGTCTGAAATGAAATACACACAACATTGAGCCTTTTGTATTTTCATCCCCTACCCCCCCCCAAAAAACGACTTTGTTTAAAGATATTTTATGTTTTTTATTGTTTGAACTGTCCTTGCAATGCTGCCTATTTCTGCATTGGTTTACATAACGTAGTTCAAACCAGAACACGTACATTAGATTTTAATCCTGGTCGGTACGTCAGTGTGCACAATAATGTTAGAATAGTAACCTAAAGAGTTTTTATCACATAGAACTACATTTGTCAGTTTGCAAGAATGTCATATTTGCAATGTTTTGAGAAAACTCATCTTAATTCTGAACTCATAATATTTGAGGACAAATATTATTTTTTATTTATACATTTTTTGCTCTATGTCCTTGCTTAAAGATTCAAAAAGGGTTAACAATTATGGAACTGCAGGTAGAGAAATCAATTTAATTACATTTAAGTTAAAACGGCATCAAAATTTTACAAATGATGTAGTATATTATTTATTACATTTATTAAGATTTTCTTAAAAATCGTGGGTTATCAGTTCGTTACAAGAAGACGATTAAGACCATAGTTTTTCATCATAATTTATATAATAATTTAAGATCATAATAAGACCTTTTTTAGAGATGTGCCGAAATATCGGCCAATAATCGGTATCGGACGATAACGGCGATATTTTTTTCATTATATGAATTAATAACATTGCGAAGGAAGAAATATGAATTTAATCTTCAGAAACGTAATATAACCGCCATGCTATTGATATCAGTCTAAATAATCGGCAGTCAGTATCGGTGAAGAAATTTTGTATCGGTGCATCTCTGTTTTTTTTTGTACATTTTAAAGAAAGCTCAGTGTTTCCCGTCCTAACTGATGATGTCACTGACGTCATTGTTTTGCTGTCTCTCTGCAGCTGACCACGTCTCAGCGAGCTGGAGTGGAAATTCACTGACATGGTTTACTCCATGACCGATGTTTCACCCATACGACCGTGGACCAAAATGGACTTTATGATGTGAGGGATCCTCTTTCCCCGGAATAACATTGATATTTGTCCACCGGGGGAGTAAGAGGTATCATCTGGTGGTCATTAAATGCCTGGACCCGGTTGCATAAAGCACCTTAAGTGTAATTTTCCCTTAAGTGTGTCCTTAAGTATACCTTAAGTTTTACTTAAGTTATTCTCCTATTGTCTTTGGTAAAGGAAAATCACCCCTTAGGTGTCATACTTAAGGGAAAAACTTAAGGTGCTTTATGCAACCGGGCCCCGGTACCTCTTGTTTCATAATGCCAAATATAGATGGTGTCTATTGCATTTACTAACCTAATAAAAATGATTCCGTCTAGAAATTTTATGAAAAGCGTTTACAAACACTGTCTTTCACTGGTCAATAGAAAGCCCTGCCCCAAAAACACCATCGGTTGTGCAAGTGTTTGCATGTCTGGCTTGCTGATCAATAGTAGGCCTAGTTTATATTTATAATAGTAGTATTACAGTAATAGACGGTAGTTATTTTAAAATGTCCAAAATACACTTTTTATCACATTAATATCTAGTTGTTTGAAAGTCAAAAGAACATATTCCATTACAAGAACTTTTTATTATGTACGTGTTTAGCAGATTGATATCTCTGTTGCTATTTGTGCACAAAACCCCGCTATCCCTTATTCTTGGTCTCGCCAATGGCCTTTTGATTATACTAATAAATTCAGGCATGTAACAACTCACCAGTTTGTCTGTTTGACAGATTGACTGTGAAAATAGCCGCCTGCTGACATTTCCATCCTCAGGTTGCTCGGAAGAGGCAGCTGAAGATGAAAGTCTGTTTGACTTGATGGATGTGCTTGTGTGAATCACTCTGTTATCATTATGACTCATTCAATCTCATCTATCTCACAGAGTGGTCTCTGCTTCGTCATACGGTCACTGCCTGGTTCCAGTAATTCTGCCACTCGCCTCTGTCACTTAAAATCTTAATGTTTTAGCTTAGGCTGTCGAAGATGTCGTGCTGACAGGACTCCATTCACCTTGTGTGTCAATTATGTGACTAATGATCGAGTTCATCCACAAAACGTGAATTATCTCCACGAGGCGTGCATCCTAAAATAACAGTGGAGAGATTTAAGGATCTGTGTCAGCTGCCCCCCAGGGGGTAGAAATCATATGCAGGGTCTTTTGGCACATGCTTGTGTTATCCGTCTGATCGGTGGGAGGCGGAGCCAGCTGTTGAGCTCTTTGGCATGGCCTGCAGTTCTCTGGTATTTCAGACGCCCCGTACTCAGTATGTGTGATGACTGTGCTGCAAGGATGAAATGATGCATGAATGTAGGATGCATCTCTCATAGAGATGCAGCGTTTTGGAATATGCTGCAAGATGATTATTTGCAAAAAAGAAGCTGTTCTGTAGGTTTGAAGAAATATACGGTATGATGTGCAAATGGAGAATTGAAATGGAGTGTCCTACTGTATGTGACATTTTTTACTGCAAAAAAACTATTTTTTACCATGTAATACACAATGCAGGGTTCACAATACAATAGTATCACAATATTTTGAAAACAAAAAGTAAATAGAATATAAAAAATAACTGCAATTAAAATAAAATGTTTATTTTCAAAACACATAAAACAATTTTCAAGAATATCTTTTGTAGTTAATACGCTTTATAGAAAGGTTCAATTAAACCTTTTGTATGTAAATGAATACAAATTCAGTAGGTCTGTCACAAAAATAATAAATGAATGAATTAAAACTTAAAACGGAAGCTAAATATTTGAAAACTTAAGAAATTTAGACCCTGAAAGAGAGCATTAAGACACGTTTGCAGCTCAACCAATAGGATTAAACAGACATCATAAATAAATATGAAACATTTCCTCTATGACGCAAACCAAACTTTTTGTATTCTTTTGGATTTATATACAGTATTGTTGAACCATCATAAAATATATACATTTCAGGAAAAATAATGACAGTTACAGGACATAAAATACCCAATAAGACCTTGATGTTGTTGAATAAACAGATATCCTATGGTTATATCAACTACACTCTAAAAAATGTGGGTTAAAACAGTTGGGTTAAATTAATTTAGAATATGGTTATATTTGATCCAACAATGGGTAAAACAGATTGGCAGATTCATTTTGAAATAACCCAACATTTATTTAGAGTGTATTTACATACAGTATATGCAATAAAGGTCAAGACATTTCCTTTAAAACAAACACAATGCTCTACAGAAAAGGGCTTCCATGCTAATAAAACATGATAAAGACTAAACAAAACCCTAATAACAATCTTTGTGGTCAAAGGAGGATAAAGTGTCATTTATAGTCTACATTATACCTGTACTGTCCACATATGAGTACCCAATAATCATCTGGGTATAGCACATTCTATCCTTTACGGCTGGTTTTTTTTAATGTAAAAAAATATACATTTACAGTAGTTTAGATAATGCAGTAAAATACAAAATGTGACTAAAATGAAGGGGGATGAATACTTTTTCAAAGGCACTGCAATGGCTCTAGTATTGCTCTTGAATTGCAGAATAAAGAATGGGTCACTTATATATTGTAATAAAAGTACAAACTTTGACCCCATGCCTATGATCTTATTTTAGAAAAGAGGCATTACATCATTTCTGTTGGTAAACACAATTTATTGTATAAAGATTAAAAGTATAAAGCTACTTTGGCCCCATAGGGATTTACCCAATTTATAGGCAGTCACACGCCCAAAAGCCGACCTGTCAGCTGAAGCACGCGAGACGGTGTTAATGATGCTGATGGACGTCTAGAGACTCACTTCAGGACAGAAATAACCGAAGGCACACATGAAACGTATTATTCAATTTCCACAACTCTTAAGATACTCTAATTCAGATTTCTCTTTCCTAGCAACCAAACGCGTCTTAGGAGAAATAACATTCATAGGACACGTTGAATCATTTTATTGCCGTCCAGAGTGTTGTGTTACTGACAGTCTGGTTATGCAACGAAGCCCATGAAATCTCAATATGCATGCCGTGATGTTCTAAATCCCAGTAGTAAATCAGGAAAGACCTAAATGATCTATTTCATAATTGAGCAGGAAGATCACTATGTCCCATGAGAGTACATACCGTATCTCTCATTTGGTTTATGGTTGTCTTTCTCAATATACAGTAGTTTACTCTTTCTTTTGGATCTGAATAGCAGTAACACTTGTAGGTATTAGCAATACAACACACTTCCATTTTTAGCTGTATGTGTGATAACTCCTCTGACAGGCTCATATTGAAGACATTTTCTCAAAGCATTCGAGGCAGGTGCCTGCAGAGAAAGAACACGTGGTGATGCTGTCAGAACAGAAAGTGACGAATCAGCACATGGCCCACGGCAAAACACAACAATGACAACAAATGTCAGCACAATGTAGTCATGTATCACAAATTAAATAAAGTGATCAGAAACATTTGGGAATGACATGTACTATTGTTGTCAGTTTCAGAGAGAAAAACTAATGTCGAGTGTATAAGCATATATATTTAAAACTAGAAAACATAAAAAAACAGCCGTAAAATTGACCATTGCAGTTGACCAGAAACATTACGCATGGAGACGATCTGAAAAATCGACTCGGGGTATACCTAAATGTTGTGCAAAACACAATACGGAAAATAAATCGTATCTATTGTAGCTCCATGGCGATTCTTTAAGGTGCTGGTCGTTCATCCAGAGCAAAATGTCAGCTAGGCATGCTGAAATGCATGCAGAGACAGTCAGATCGTCAGGCTGAAATGACAGGTGGAGTTGTGTATCATCCGCATAGCAGTGATAGGAAAAGCCATGTTTCTCAATGACACAGCCTAGGGATGTCATGTATATAGAAAATAGCAACGGACCAAGCACTGAGCCCTGAGGCACCCCTGTGTCGAGATGTTGGGACTCAGAGACCTTTCCTCTCCAGGATACTCCAAATGACCTACCTGTGAGGTAAGACCTGAACCATTTTAGCACCACTCCAGAGACACCCATAGCCTTGAGGGTCGACAGGAGTATGTGGTGGTTAACGGTGTCAAAGGCAGCAGATAGATCCAGTAGGATAAGTTAGAGGTGACTCTTGCCAGTCTCAGGGCTTCAATGACAGAGAGCAGCGCAGTCTCAGTGGAATGACCGCTCTTGAAACCAGACTGGTTGATGTACAGGAGGTTGTTCTGGGTGAGAAAGGATGAGAGCTGGTTACATACCACACGTTCAAGAGTTTTAGCAATGAAGGGGAGGAGTGATACTGGTCTGTAGTTCTCTAACAGTGCAGGATTAAGAGTGGATTTCTTCAGTAGTGGGGTAATACGGGCCTCTTTGAAGACTGTGGGAAATGTACCAGTGGTGAGAGACGAGTTGATAATGTGGGTCAGAGCGGGAACAACCGATGGAGAGATGGCCTGGAGGAGATGAGTGGGGATGGGATCTAGCAGGCAGGTAGTTGGGTGGTTAGAAGACATGACCTTGGAGACATCATCTTGAGATAGGAGAGAGAAAGAGGGGAACGCGCATGTGTCGGGGGTTTGGCTGTCATCAAGAGGCGGCGGCACAGAGAACTGACTGCTGATGGTGGTCGTTTTTTTACAAAATCATCAGCTGTTAAGTCGGATGGAGGTGAGGGGGCAGGCGGGCAAAGAAGAGCAGAGAAGGTTTTAAAGAGAGTAGAGAGTCAGGCGAGTTATTGATTTTAGCTTGGTAGTACTGGGTTTTTGCAGAGGAGACATCAGCCGAGAAAGAAAAGAGGAGAGACTGATAGAGACTGAGGTCAGCGGGTTCTTTAGATTTGCGCCACTTTCTCTCAGCAGACCTGAGTGTGGCGCGATGCTCACGGAGAACATCAGATAACCAGGGGGCAGAAGGGGATGCACGAGATGGCCAAGATGTTTATGGTTTCGCTTACTAATTTCTATTTAAATTTTATGGTAAAATGTAGCTTTTTTTGTGACAGACCTATTCAACTTATATTTATTTACATATTTAGATTCTACTACATTGTACAGAAAAGTTAAGGTTATTTGAAAATCTGTTTCATTTTTTACATTTTGGTCATAATATTGTGGTACTTTAGTATCAGGAACTCAGTATCATGTACTTTATGGAATCATGAGTTGAGTACATTGTTCCACCTGTAAACTTAAAGGAACAGTCCACATACAGTATGAACACAGAGAAAGATATTTGGAAGAAGGCTTGTAACCAAACAGTTCTTGGCCACCATAGTGGGAAAAATGGCTTTATAAATTTCATTTTTCTGTTAAACAAGATATTTTGAAGAATGTAGGAAAGAAAACAGTTTTGGGGCACTTTCGACCATACCGGCATTGTCATTTTTCCTATTATGGTCAATGGTGTACAAAAAACTGTTTGGGTTACAAGCATTTTTCGAAATATCATAATAGTTGGAACAATTCGATATGACAGAAGTTTTATTTCGGGGTGAACTGTCCCTTTAAGTGATGTTCATTCAGAAATGGTTATGTATTTTATGCCATGATGTATTGCTTTTAAAGGTTTCTTTTAATCTCCTTTTATCTGTTAGGGAATCAAAACAATAGGAAGATGTTTATGACATGGTTTTGCATGTGTTGACAGAGTGGCACGATGTTCATTTTCTTATGAAAATGTATTCATAAGATGCTCTCATCATATTCTGTTTAAGCAAAGGGAGAACACACTCGGACATGTGCATCAAAAATGTGCAAATGCTTGTTTTCCATACAAAGAGGCTAAAACGTGCAAATCATGTTTTTATGAAAGCAACCCCATGTTCCCTGGGGTCTCTGGACTGCTCCATAGAAACTATCGGATGACTTGAGTTTTTACGATTCGCTCCCTGTAAACAAGATGTGCATCTCTAGCATGTCTTCAGCTGACCCAAAGGCCAAAACATCATCCGTGGGGCCATGCAAAGGACAGACACCTCATAACCAGAACTACATACACTACCTCTCCAGGACATTGACTGCAGATACAGAAACAGAGATCTCCATCAGATATACTGTAGAGCAAGACAGAAGATATGAGGATATACTGTGAAAAAGGGTAATTTCTGCTCTTTCGAAACGTTGCTTATGTTGCTTTTAAAGCAATATTATTATAATGTTGTTGAATAATGGGATAGGAGTTAAATGTATTCCTCTAAAAAAGCATTGAAAATATGACATTTCAGTGAAATACATTGACGGCCATGTATACAATAAATATAATGAATAAGGGACAGTATATATTTATATTGCGGTTTTAGTATACAATCATTTCCACCACTTGAAAATCTATTCAAGTAAGCTTTATTTAAAGTTGCACGATGGCTGTAATAATGGGTTGTTTTCTATCCTCAGGGCAGCGATGGGAGAGGCGGTGACCGATCTCATGCGCATGAAGAACAGGTCGGATCAGAAAAGCCCACAGACGCCAGTTCATCGCCCACACATCACCTGCAGCCACTTCACTAAATTCTCTTCTGAAAAGCAACTCATGGATGCAATATTCATTGGTTAGTTTCCTTTAGTTTTTACACACGATTTTTTGATATCTCTGTATCGGGTGCAATGAGAAAGACTCGAAAATGTAAATCTCTGTTATGTATCTACAAACAGCAGAAAATCTGCCAAATTTCGCATTGGCGGTCTTGAGGTATCCATTGTGAGTGCATTAGAAATTTCATTTCTGTAGTCAATCACAACAGATGTTAAAGATGTTACTCCATTAAAACATGTACAGATGTTTTGTTCTGTACAAAGAGCATATTTAGGAGAGATAGTAAAAAGGCTTTACGGTATCTCACATAAACTGACAAAGAAACAAACAAAAAAATGCTTCATAAATGTCTTTGTTCTGTTTAACACAAAAGAAGATATTTAGAAGAATGAAGGAAAGCAAACAGTTCTGGGGCACTTTTGACTATACCATTGTCACTATGTGGTGGCCAAGAACTGTTTGGTTAAAAGCATTCTTCCAAATATCTATCCCTGAGTTCAGCAGAACAAAGAAATGTATACAGATTTGGACTCGAGAATGAGTAAATGTTGACAGAATTTTAATTTTTTGGTGAACTGTCCCTTTAATCCAAGTAGACAGAAAATGCCATTTTTGCACATTGGAGATGCTTTTTATTGTTTAAAGTGACTTATGATGCGTTCAGGGTATGTCTGAGGAATCAATTCCACAACCTTAGCGCTGACAATTCCATTATTAACCTGATGCACTTATCTTGGATCTGTTTCGCATTTGCAGTTGTGCTGTATACTTTGAGATTTGCATTTGTGAGCCAAGGTTCAATAGGACATTCTCGTGTGCAAAAGGTCATTCTCTAAAATAGAAGCTGAAGAAAGATATGGGAACATTGTCGTTTTTTCACTACTTTTGGTCATATTTATTGAGATCTTGGACTTCACATTCATCTCCCCACGTGCACTTCTCCCCGTGCAGGACTCAAACCACAAAACAAATGGACACATTCTAATCGATGCCTAATCGTATTCGAAAAAATACTTTTGTATTTCTGTTAAGGGAGTTGTTTTATTATTGTTTGGCTCCTTTTACGAGTATCTTTTCATGAAGTCAATGTTATTGCTCCATTATGGGCATGATGGCATTTAATGTCGTTGATGAAAATCGAGATGCGATTAAATGCAGCTGTGACCGAGTGCAGTGTACGACCGTTTTCTCTCTTTTCTGGTTTCCAGTTGGTGGCTGGACCCAAACAGCTCCGTTATGTGCCGTCGAGCGGTTTTCTTCTTTCTATAATGAATGGAGAGCGATGGCCCCAATGCCGAAGCGCCGTGGAGGTGTCGCTGTCTGCTCATTGGGTGGAATGATCTTCACCGTGGGCGGACGCGATGATGTAACCTGTGTGAGAAGTGTGGAAAAGTAAGAACCTGCTTTGACATACAGTATGTATCTGTCCACATTATGCTCCGTTTCGCATATGCGTAAGTTGAATATATACTTGCAAACTAAAGCTAAAACTCATGTCCTGCGAGGGCAAAATAATGATACACAACCTTAGAGGAATAAAGGAGGTCACCAGACTTTGAAACATAAATCAGCCCAGAATTGTCTTGACATTGTTGCTGGTTATTGGAACGCAAGGTGTGAAGGTGAAGTATTTTTACACTTTGATATATTGTGATCTTAATCTCAGCATTTGTCTATTGAGATACTGTAATTTAGTTTGCCTTCACAGAGTATTGTCACCTCTGCTTGATAATAGGTTCTCAGGGAACACACATACGGATCAAATGTATAGCTCGGATTCACTTTAAAAGGCTTTTTCTTTCCTCTAAAATGGAGCAAACATTATGTGATCTCGCTGTCATGGGCGTGTAAACGTTTTGTCCAATAATATGTTCTATTGATTTAGAACGTAACTTATCCCAATACCACCTACTTCTGACTCAATCATTGGCAATGGTTTTATTGGTTTTAAAGCCTAGTATCTATTTAAAAAAAACATAGGAATGCTATTTAGCTGCATTTTGTTTAAATAGGAATTTTATCAACACAATCGGTTAATTAAACCTTTCCTAATGCTGTATTGTTTTCACCTATTGTTGGGTCGAAAATGAACATAATTTATCCCAGTGGCTGGTTTTGTCCCTTTTTGACTAATCACTGGGTTACAAATAACCCGGCATTTTTGTGTAAAAATTCTAAAGATACATTTCATTTTTTTAAATCATTAAGTTCATGCTTAAAACAAGAGAAAATATTTGAAAATATATGGAATAAGAAAAATAAACTTAAAATAAGTTTACGTTTTAAATGCTCCATTAGCATTTTTTTGTTGGTCTGTTTTAAGAAAGTGAAAGTGACCCATTTGTCCATTTGTTTAAAGGTCCAGTGTGTAATTTTTGGGATGATCTATTGATAGAAATGCAATACAATATACATAGCTATGTCTTCAGAGGTGTACGAAGAGCTTACACAATGAAGCGATTTGTTTTTATTACCTTAGAATGAGCTATTTCTATCTACATACACCGCGGGTCCCCTTGCATGGAATTCGCCATGTTCTGTCAGCCTTCGTAGTGTTTCGAAAGGGGGGGGGGGGGTGGAGTGAGCGGTTGGTTGCAATTCGCAACCTTGCTGCTAGATATTACTGACTGGACCTTTAAGCATCTCATAACTATTTTCAGAAAACAAAACTTCATTTTGCTTCTCATGTAAATGTATCTTAATTTAGGAATTCTTTTATTATTAGGAATAATAAGCTATACCTGAGGCATTTGGCTGTGTATAGACAGTGTGTCAACCACAATAAATCATTCAGACTTTCACCAGCTTGCTCATAACATATGTAAGTTATAAAAGCATGAAAACACAGAAACGAGATGTAAGAAATGATTCACCATAAGACATGCACACAAACAGCGTGTGGTTTTTCCGTTGTTCATTGGGTTTGATGAGCGTGTGATCAGATTATCAGATAACGACATCCTGCATTGCTCCTGGATGAAGATCATCTGCTGTCTCATAACATAGCAGCTCTGAGACCAGAATCACGACGTCATTTTACAAATCAATGAACCTGCAGTATAAGATGCATTTTTCGAACATACTGTATACAAAATTGTAGAAAATAGATTTAAACTTGTCTCCCCATAGCGCTTTATACAAAACTGATGAACTGAAACAAACAGGAAAGTAACAAGAAATAAAAAATAACTGGCACTTCGACAGGTATGACCCAAACACAAATGTGTGGAGCAGTGAGGTGGCGTCTCTCAGCAGCCCCCGCAGTGGTGTGTGTGTTGTGGAGATGGATGGCTTCATGTATGCCCTCGGGGGGTTCGACGGAATGACCTGCACCAACATCGTGGAGAGGTCTTGATTTTAGTTTTATTCAGATTTTAAGTGAGCTTTTTTTGTTTTTTAGAAGCTTTAGCAATTTGGCTATATGCTTTTGTTATTTTGTAATTGATTTGTTTATTTTTTTAAGATTAATTCATTTTATTTGTTTTATTTTAGATTTTGTTTATTATTATAATCTCACACTTAAAATCTGTTTATTTTTAGGCAACATTTCAATTTTTCATTAAGCTTAAGTTTTCACAATAATTTTTAGGTCAATATTTTATTTGATTTCAATGAAATTTTAGTCAACGAAAATAACCTTTTACTACACAGCTGCTACATGTAGACATGTCAGGCCTGATCTGCTGTAAAACATGTATCATCATCATGATACAGCCACTTTACAGATTAAATAATCAGAGGGCTGACTATTTTATTGTTAGTTATACGCATACAACACTTATTGTACCTTGAATAAAACCCGTTTTTATACAAATCTTGTATCATCCAGGTATGACCCTGTCATGGACACCTGGACAAAGATGACCCCGATGCACCAGCAGCGTTCTGGAGCGGCCGCCGCAGTGCTGGACGGGTATTTATATGTGCTGGGAGGCACTGATGGAGACGTGCCATTGACTTCAGGTCGGTGAAAGATGATGTGTAGGATCTGTTTCATACCTTGCGGATTGCATATATAAAAATGCTACGCTGCTAAAAGAAATGTTGAACATTTTATATAGCCAACAAAATTAAATTACATAAAGAAATGCGATTAGGGAATAGGGTCACAAACCAGACGTGAACTCCCATGTCAGAGCAACCTCTATGCCAAAGTTAGGTATTTTCTCCAGTGATGCCATACAAAAGCTATTGGTCTCTAAAGACAAAATATATTAAGCAATGGTTTTATTTTGATTAAATGTGCTGAAAACATTGTAATGCACTTAACAACTGGCTCGAGTTCTTCGGTTTGTTGTGTTTTCATCAGAGTGACGTGAAGTCCCTCTTGAAAGCTAACACACACCCACACAATTGCACAAAAACTCAGACATGAACGCTGACCATGGCTATAAAAAGATTTTCTGAGAACCGGAATAAAAATATGAGTGCTATACTCGAATACATTAATGCCCATTTTGGTCTGTGAGAAGTAAGGGTCAAGAGAGCTCTCACAACCTCTCACAATGTTATATTTGCTTATCTGTGCAATTTTCAGTGAAAAAAACAAGACAAGGACACATATATGTACAGTATATATACATAAAGGCCAGACTGGTACAAAACGGAGATAAAGATTTATTCAAAATACATTATATGTTTAAAATGATGTATTTATACAGTATAAATACAATTATACATTTATTTTATTTGATTATTTTTTAATTTACTCTTTTTATTTAACATTTTTATTTTTATATGATACGTTGTGAATAAACCTTTTCTAGTCCCTACAAAAGGTTATATCGCATACAATGTCATGTTGAGATGTTTTTGTAAAATGCCATTTGCCAGTTTATGCAAATTCATGCAAATGTCAGTAAAAATTCCAAGACAGCCAGAAAATATGAAAAAATCCCTTAAAAGGCACTTTCCAGTGTTATCACGCATAACAGGCCTGTCTGTATTTTTCGGACCAGTTGAGCGCTTTAACCCTCTGGAAGGGACGTGGCAGCCGTGTGTACCCATGCGCACTGCCAGAGAGCAGCCAGGTTGCGCTGTATACCTAGGACGGATCTACGTGTCGGGCGGCAGAGATGAATTACTTCTGGAGCTCAGCACCGCAGAGAAGTTTGATACTGACACCCTCAGATGGACACCAGTCAAACGCATGACACACAAACGCTATCAAGTAATAGCTTGTTAATAACATTTTAGTGCACCTATTAACGTCTGTTGACGTTTTTGATGTCAGAACCAAACACTGTCAGCTAAATTTCATGCTGAAACTGCAGTTTGTTGACACTGCAATCTACTGTCATTTTGCCTTCTGGCTAACCGGGCAAATGTTGTTTTCATCTTTCATGACTGAAGGTCTCACTGGCCGTATTTGGGGGCATTCTGCTGGCAGTAGGGGGCTCAGATGGGACGTCAACCCTTAGAACAATCGAAGCTTATAACCCAGACTCAAATACCTGGAGGTGGGTATTTTTCTGTTAACTTGTTCTTTCCAACCATCCAACCATTTATTGAGCCTGCTATTCAGAAAAGTAAATAAATAATCCATTTTCATGTTTTCTTTTAAAGACACTTTGGGTGTGTGAAGATCTAGCATACTGGAGGTGGGGTTGTCTTGTTGAAAACACAGAATAAGGATTTGCTCTAAATAACTACTTTATTTAATTTGGTTTGCTGTCTAGATAAATGTCACAATTAGAAGGTATTATCGCTGATGGCGGTAAGTTGTGTTAGGTTGTAAAATTTGATGATGAGCTGTGAGTGGTGTAGCTAACAGATGACATCCTGTGGGGAAGATAAAGTTCTGTTTACAAACATAAACTTCAATGCAAAATGGATACAGATTCCAAGTGACTTATAATGGACAATGCTAATGGATAGTCCCGCTGGAGCATTTGAGAGTACAGTAAGATGCGCTGTTTAAAAACACTGTAGTGAAAGGAGTTTCTAATACCTCTCCAGTCAACGTGAACTGAACTTAACCAGCATAAATATAGAGTGCATTCATATCCATACATTGAACATAAAATCATTAGTTTTGGCATGTGTTAGATGTAAACGTTTTTTTTTTTACTGTGATAACATTACCTAGCCTTATCTGTGTGATTTACAAATGTACGACTGTGCATTATTCATTAGAATTTCTATAATGGTTAAAGGTAGGAATATTTTCTTCATCCTAATGTGGAGTCAAGAAACCTTTAAGAAAGTAAGAAATGTCTGGTTGCGGTCATCTTAGTGATGGTGTTATAACTATTTTCTGGGTGTGATTATTTATGATTTCCTATGAATTGTATGATTTTTTGCCAAAAAATAAAAACTTATATTTCATGCATGTAGTGACAAGAAAATAAATACAACTTTCTACTTAAAGAGAAAAAATGTGTATTTCCATTAAAAAAATAATTTGATGTTTATATTGATTATACCTGTCTACACTCTTAAAAAAAGATTACTTAAAGGATCCATAAAGAACCTTTAACATACACAGAATCTTTCTGCTGCACAAAAGGTTATTTATAGTGGAAAAATATCTTACAGAGTATACAAAGTTATGAAAGAAATGGTTCTTTTAAGTACATTTAACTGCAAGGTTCTTTGGAGAACTGAAATGGTTCGTCTAATGGCATCACTACGAAGAACATTTTGTACAGAAGCACCTTTATTTTGAAATAAAAAAGTTAAAGAACCCATTATTGTGGTTTAACGATTATGTATAATTTTGCTTGAATCGTTTTATGGAAAAGTAAATAAAACCCTGTTCTATTTAATTCACATATGTCTGAAATTAAATATGGCACATGTAAAACGTAAAACTATGACCTAAGGAAGAGATTGATTAGGACTGCAAGGAAGCACACAGCATGAAATCTGTTAATTTAATCTCTTATGGTGCATGGCAAATCTCAATAGGATAACAGGCGCATAGTAAAATTGTCTGTTTCTGCTGCTCCAGGAGATGGCGATGTAAGCTTTGGAAGACAAGGCGGCTGTTAGAATGGCTTAGTGGCTTAACCTAACAGATGCAGAGGTGACAGCCTCAAAAATACAAATCAAATACAGCTGATACGTCTCTCCATCTCACCCGGTGCGTAATAGTTGTCGTTTTCTCTGCGCGCGCAACGGTTATGTTGCGCGTCCCGTCTGCCGGTTAACTTCTATATGGTAAACGTATAATGAGGACAACATATGATTGTGATTGTGTTTAAACAATAATCAAGATTATCATCATCTCATGGATGCAAAGTTCAATTACGAGCGACAAAACAGGGATGCGTTTGCCATCGCACTCTGTTGTGGGTTTCTCTGAGAGGAGGGTTTAGTCAGGGTCGATATCCGCCCCTTCATCGCAAGTGTCTATGGAGCAGGTAGCCATCGGGAAGACATTTCCATCGAAAGTCCTTCACGGACACTTCACGGAGGTTTTGGGTTAAAGATGCGCTGCGCTCGCAAGCAACGCCGTTATTTACAATGATGGGACCGCGCACCCGATCTCCAGCAGGTAATGTCACGAGTCACTGGGTTTCAGGGCAATGCGCTAGTACTTTTTCTGTTTATTGTATTGCTTCGTGAAGATTACTTTGGGTTTGGGCACATAATATTCGTATTGTGATCTGGTACTGAAAATATGCCAAACATGTCATTATGCAAATGCGTTAAACAATGGATTTATTCATAACTCTTGAATTATTCTTTTAAAGACGTTGATTTGGTTTTTATGACATCTTTAGTATCTTTCAGCAATAACATGCATCAAATACGCACAGTACTGTAACACAACATCTTGACAGGATAATTCACCATTATGGAAATAATAGAAACAACCACACTGGACAAAGTGACGACGTGCAGTTCTATTTCTATTTGATCTGACCCTTGAAACTTGGTTTATTATAACAATATAATAATTCAACAGACAGTATAATAGATGTTGTTATGTTAAGCATAATGTATTTCAAGCATTAGTTTGCCTGATTTACCAGTTTTACGGTCTTCAGATTCCAGTTAAAATGTGATTTCTTCTGTTCATGTCTTTTAGTGTTATAATACACATTTTTAACCTTCTTAACACATTTTTAAAGTCTGAGCGCTGTACAGTTCTTGAGAATGCTCATTTTAGTCTGTGAAATTTGTGCACTGTATGTTACCCCTTGGCCACTGAAATCACCCTACACCCACTCGTCACCGATTTGCACACGAATGCAGTGCCTCACTACTGTCATTACACACTCCTGGACCTCAGAGAGGACCAACAGAAGCAGAGGGAGAATATTATAGAATATATCAAGGTTATAATTATCTGTAAGCATGATGACTGTTATTGATGGAGACCGTTGAAGATGTTATAAAAACTAAGTTACAGCTTGGAAAGTATTTTATGAGTTATAAATAATTGATATGATTCTTATGAAAGTGTAAACCTGGTAAGACTATTTAGGCTCACAGTTTCTCCTCATTTCTCTCCAAATTGTCAGAGCCAAGCATGACTCCATCCCGACGCTCATCCACTGCAGCTGACAGGTAAACCAATTAAAACTTCCACTCTTATACCTTTGGAAAAGAGAGCAAGCATAATTTTTTTAAATTATTTACACTGCAAATAAGAGGCTTGTATTGGTAGAGCATTGTGCAGTGCAGGAAATTTAATTATTGTAATGATGGCGCTAGATTACTGAAAGTCATTAGACAAAATGAATGGCCGGATATGATGTTTATTGGCTTCTTTCTGGCATTTCTGAATTCATTTTTTAAGCATTAAAATGGAGGTAAACAGCAATGACACGTCAGTTCCAGGCAGGCTCACGTGGAACGCGTGTATGCAGAGGAATAACACTTGTCCTCATTCGGGTTTATTAAATATGGCTAATTTGTAAATTATAAAAAAAGAGTAAGCTCCATATCTCCCAAAATCGGAGCATATGACAAAAAAGGTTCCTAGGTTTCATCCAGGCCCGCTCATCAGTTCTCATTGTAAACACAGACCTTGTAATTATACCAGACATGTAAATTACATTCTGCTCCGCACTCCTACAAGTCCATAGCTGTAGTCCGAACACTATTAATGAATCATGCATTGTGTTTTTACATGCATAATGCATTATATATGATTGTAGGTACTTCTGTTTCTACAGGTTGCCTACAGAGACGGTTCAGAGGAATAACAGCAGTAATACCGGCGTCATTCTGGACATTTCCACGCTGAAAATGGCCGACGTGGACTCCGAGGTGCCTCCTCTACCCCCACGATACCGCTTTAGAGATCTGCTGCTCGGGGATCAGTCGTTTCAGAATGATGACAGGTAACGTCATGCCCAAGCAACTGTGTTATCTCAATACAAACTTAACGCACTCATATAACGTGTGCTCAAGGCTAAGCCTTGCTCACAGGGTGTTTAATCCTATTGGTTTTTAATTTAGAGCTGAAAGATGTACTGCTGGCATTTGCTGTGAAAAGTGAAATCCTGGGGCTGCTTTTAGCTGATTTGACCTAAATTACTTTCCCGGTTGTAATGTGGTTAGGTTGATTTAATACAAGGGAATTAGGTCAATTAAGATGAGGCACATTGGGTCTAGGTGACCCAAGAAAACACTTTACCCAAGAAAGTGTACACTTTAGTTGTTTGAGCAATATCACACAGACAGCGGTGCTGCCGAGTATCACAGCTGTGCTAAATTTACATCATCATGATTGGGAGTGCCAGATTGCTTTTATAAAAAATTCAGAATATACAGTTCTGTAAACAACAAAAAAGTTGTAGTAACTAGTAGTTTAGAAAAAGCTTAGTTATGTATTTTTTATTACAAAAGCATTGCAAAGACTTTAACAGTTCACCCAAATTCGAAATTCTCTCAATTTATTCACCCACGTGCCATCCCAAAACAAGCTCAAAACAATAAAAGTTTTTTTTCCACAAACGTATCGTTTCACTTCAGAAGTAATTTATTAAGTCGCTTTTTGGAGCCATGTTGAATATGACATGATGGTATTTGAAGAAAGGAAGTCATGTATTGTACATCTGGGATGGAATGAGGCTGATGACATGATGAGGGAATTGTCATATTTAGATCGACTGTTTCTTTAAGGCCCCAAAACAAATAAGTGACAAGTAATAAACAGTCCTAGTGCTGTTATAAGAAATATCAGCATTCTGTGAGTGCTGCATGTCCAAATTACATTTACATTTAGTCCTTTAGCAGACGCTTTTATCCAAAGCGACTTACAAATGAGGTAAACAATGGAAGCAATTGGAACAACATAAGGACAACAAAAAGCATAAGCGCAGTAAAACTGGTCTCATATAGCCTACCACAGTATACAAAGCTAAGGTTTTTTTTAGAAAAGCGTAGAAAAGAGATAGAAGTCAGAGCTAATCGGTCAGGTGCTGACGGAAGAGATGTGTTTTCAGCCGATTCTTAAAGATGGATACAGAATCTGCTGATCTTGTAGCAGCGGGCAGATCATTCCACAAATGTGGAAATTATACCCTTATCTAACCTTTGCTATATATACATACATTGTTCCATATATACAGCGCAGAAAAAAATAAGAGACCATTCCAAATTTTCATTCAATCAGCATTTCTAGATGTATTCTGGTCATTTCAGTCCAGTGTCTGAATTTAAACGAAATCAAACCTCAGGAGAGACACAAAGTCATCCAACAGCAATGTGAAAGACTGACAGCATGACAAGACACATGAAACTGTGATACAAATTCAGGTTGTCAGATAATTTTTTTTTTTAACTTTTCCTAATTACATGTATAAATATGACTTGCTTAAAAGTTCATTCGAACTTGTTTTCTTAGTAATTTTTCAAACCTCATATACAGCAGAGCATCGTTTCTGTTATTTTGACCTGTTTCTCCCGTTTTTATGTTCTGCAAATCAATTCAAATAGAAACAATATTTTATTTGAAATTTGAGAGAGATATTGCTAGTTGTTCACAGAATGAGACAAAAATGATCATTTTACCTAAACACATACCTATAAATAATCAATAAAACATAATTTTGAAATGGTCTCTTCTGTGGCTGTATTCTATCTTCATATATTGTGAATATGTACGTGTGTATCGTGCTTGTGTGAGAATGGCATTAGGTCTGTGTGTTGGGTTGATGGGGAGCTGTCCTTCACTGTGGTGCTGAAGTCGGAGGCTGAAAAGCATTTAAATGTTTCTTCTGCGCCTTGCTCAATGACTCAGTCCTTTGTGATGGATTCAAGGCTGTGGCATACAGTCAAGACTGCCTGGGTATTAGAAGGCCATTGTAACTTATGTAAATAGCTGTGGGCTGTTGTCTCAGCTCGTGTACGCAGAAAAATCGCAGGTGGAATACAGGTGAACTTTAAAGGTTTGTTTGGAGGATTTTATGCAAAACTTTGGCTTTGAGTGGGATTTCAATGGTTTCCTAAAAGACTTCAGAAATATATTATCATTGCATTGTGAGCGTTTAATAGACATGACTGCTCTCAGTCTTTAGGGCTTGTCTCTGTGTATTCCTTGTGGTCACAGTATCGGTTTTCCCTCTGGTAAGTACTCTATTATCCAGCTGCAGTTATGAAGCCACAAATCATTGATCTGTTTTCATGAAATCCTTCTGCCTGTTTTTATATTGCTCCCTGTAGCTTCTGTTGCATAACTCAGTTAGTTTAAGCAGGTAGTCACGACATCCTTATAGGAATAATTAGCTAGGTTTAAGTGTCCGACGGTGTTCAGGGCAAAAGGTGCACTCTTGTTTGATATGTCCAGTAAGACTCAATGTAATGTATTGTGGAGATTGCAAGTCGTCCTTGTGGCTCACTGTTAACCTGAATTTTTTTCTTTTTTTTCAGTTCAGGCCAGGCCAGTTTAATGAGGACACTACATTATTTATACTCAATAAATCATAACTAGAGCTCTTTTTAAAATGAAAGCACTGAAAGCTGTTCCGCTAGTGTGCACTGGGAAAGTGGGGTAACCTGTGTCACCTTTTATTTAAGTTGTCTTATGCAAAGAGAAATGAGACTCCTAATTTACATTTACATTTACATTTAGGCATTTGGCAGACGCTTTTATCCAAAGCGACTTACATTGCATTATACTATACATTTGTTTCTAAGTATGTGCAATCCCTGGGATCGAACCCATGACCATGGCGTTGCTAGCGCCATGCTCTACCACTGAGCTGCATAAAAAACATTTACTATTTTGCTAATTACTTTGCAGGATGTCTCCAATCATTTAAAATGAAAAGAAAGTGTCTATAACACAGGACCATGAACTTCTCTAAAAAACATTAACGCAACATCATTCTAAAATTCTATATTCTTATATTAGACATATTTCTATAAACAAGTCAGAAAAAGCATTTGTTTTTAGATTATGCAAATGCAGTGAAACATCATTGCATAACAGTAACATTTCTTAACAGAGTGCCACCGGGATGACGTAATTTTGTACGTATTACGTATATTTGTACAACACGAAAATTAGCGCCGCACTGGTTCCCTCGAGCTTTAGCGACGGCATAGTCGGCAGACTAATTTCCGGTCGTATAACTATCGAGTTGTTTTGGCTTAACGAAGTGCTCAGCAATGTAAAGAGGATCTGTCATTTCGCTTGTACATTAATTTCTTCTTTTTTACCTAAAAACACCCATATTTCCCGGCCAAAAATCCTCCCTTTCCCATACAGTGTTACGCGACTGGAAATTACTCTGCCGACTCTGGCGTTCCAAAAGCTCACCGGTGCCATCTTGTGCAACTCTCGGATGACTCCATAAATGAATTCACAACTTCCCATCAGCATTTTTCAGAACTGTGCCCATTTTGCATTACGGTGTTTGTGAGATTTTTATGCGACAATGACTGTAGTCAACTTCAGCAACTTGTTAGCAACCAAGCTTTAAAAAATCACGAGCGGGTTATTACTGGTGTGTTTTATGTCGTAGAACAAAACGTGAAAATATTTAAAGGTTTTGTTAACCACAGACCTTATTTCAGACATTTAACCAAAAACCCATTCAAAAAACCCATTGACTTTGGGGCGATGGAACCAGAAGTGCTAAAATGCTAACTCGCTACTGGGTTTTGCATACGAAATACGTCGTCATCCCTGCGGTATACTCAACATTTATTTAACTTTATTTTGTAACTTATTGCTAATCCCAATTAAATCTTTGATAGGTTTTTTGAGTAAATATAAGATCAGTTTGCTAGATTTAGGTGGGCAACCAACAGACACATCTTAACCCAAACCATTGCTCTGTCGCTGTTGTCTTCCTTTTGCTACCATTTCCTCTGTGTATTCCTAGTGTTTGGGAGGATATATTGGGTACTCTGTGCTTCACGGCGCACAGGCTGTCAGTGTAACAGCACGGTTTGGTACCGATCGCAGTGATTATTAGAGATTACAGGGTGTGTGTGTGTTCGAGTCAGAGGCTAATGCTTTCGTGTGGGGGCGAAGATGGGAATCTCCACATGCCGCTGTCATTTCAATTATGATTTTTGTATGTGTGTGCGTGAGCGTGCCTGTTTTCTCTGTTTGTGTGTACATGCATGCTAGTGTGTCCTTGTGATTATCTGTAAGGGCTTTCGGCCTGAATTGCTTCAGCGTTGTGTGTTATCTGTTTATGAGTGTATATATGTACCTATCTGTGTGGGAGTTGGAGGGAACATAGGACATTTTCTCATGCCAAAATGACAATAGGAGAGCAGATGTTTTTATGAGTTTTCCAGGCATTGCTAGATGACTTTGCTCCAGATGGTAAATAAGACTGTAGTTTGTTGCTGACGTGAGGGTTTTGTCCTATTCAACACCAGCAAAATGTACAATTCCAGTATAGAATATCAGTCTGGAAGTAAAAATCTAATTTCATACTGTAAAAGAAATAGTTCACACTGAAATGAAAAGTCTGTTAGCATTTGCTAATGTTTTCCAAATCAGAACTTACTTTCTTTTTCGGTTTTTATTTATTATGAAGTTTTAATTGATCATTTGCCTCTATAAAAAAAAAAGAAGCTGCAGGGCACTAAATGTCATTATTGTCAGGTCATTAATGAAGCAAAAAGACCACCCAATAAATAACAACAGAAACAATAACAACTGTGTAAAATAAAGCCAGCAAACAGTAAAACAGAAAGCCTATTAAAGTAACTATAAAAACAACATACATTTAGTCATGCCACAAAGCATTCTGGGAATTTACAAAACCATAATAAATCAGAAATATTGTTTGTAATATGCAAGTGTTTGTTCTGATCATATCAAGGTACATTGTTTTTTTTTACATTTATGTATTTGACAGACTCTTCCGTCCAAAGTCACTTTTAAGGTACATTTTATGTAGTATGTGTGATCTTTAGGATTTGAACCCATGTTCTTTGTACTACTAAACGCTATAAACTTCCCTTATAGACTTACTTCGCTTACGTATTTGGTCTGGAACGCACACAAGCAGTGATGCAGTTATTTGTGGCTCGACCAATCAAATTCAAGGACCTGGTTGTATAATGGTCAATAAGAATGTCAATCAGGCAGTATAAATGTATTGTTGCGTAACACCGGTATTTGATATATCATACGTAGGGTCTGGAGGTGTTTAAATCATTTCGGCCTTACTGCGTCAATGTGGAGGCGTTTTTCAAGTGTGCTAATATGCGACGCTTGTGATTGAAAGGTAAGCGAGCGTTCCGGGCAGTTCTTCAGCTGTTCCTCCTGTGATGCAGTCTAGACTAAAGGCCAAAGCGGCCTCTGTATCACAGCGAGTGGGCGAGATCTATTTATCATAAGAATATCCATCGCTCGCACTACAACCACTGGCTGCAGCGAACTGTGTTCAGTAAAGTTTCTTTCTTTTGTAAATCACAATCCGTTTTATATTCAGTTTTGCCTTGTGTGTCCAGAGTGTGGGACATTGAGCTACAGTACAGTACAGTACACATTTATGAGGTTTAGATTTGTCTTTGCTTAGCTTAGAAGGATAGTTCACCGAAAATGAAAATGTTCTCATCATTTACTCACCCTCATGTCATTCCAAACCTGTATGACTTTCTTTCTTCTGGCGGAACACAAAAGAAGATATTTTGAAGAATGATGGTAGCTAAACAACATTGGCCCCCCATTGACAAAACCACTGAGAATTTTCTCAAAATATCTTCTTTTTCATATACAGGTTTTGAATGACATAAGGGTGAATAAATGATGCAAGAATTTTCATTTTTTTGGGGGGGTGAACTGTCCCTTTAATAATTAACAATGTAGTTGTGCATTTCACAGTTTGTCATTGTCATTTATCGCACAGATATAGATCAAAAATAGTTTCACAACTAGAAGCAACTGTAAATGCATTTTTGTTTATTATAGATGCAATCGTTTCAAATGGGTTTTCTAAATGATCCATTCCGCTATGCAGAGAAGCTCTTACCTAAATGAAAAGATTTTGGCAGGACTGCAAATGCAGCTCCAACATGCCAATTCAATGAGTTGATATTGTTAAAGCCCTGGCGGTTGAATTAATAAAGCACACCATTATGTACAGTCAGCAGGTCGGTATCGCAAAATAAAACCAAACTTAATGAAGTATCTTCTATCACACTGACAACCTGCTGACCGCATGTCTACTTGCCTCACGAATACGTAATAATATATTGATTTAAAAAAATAGTTTTTTTCATCATGTATTCACCCTTATTCTGCAGAACACAAAAGGAGATATTTTGAAGAAAGTTTTTAACCAAACGACATTGGCCCTCATTGATGTCCATTGTATTGACACAAAACCACTGATACATTTCTCAAAATATCTTCTTTTGTGTTTCACAGAAGAAAGAGTAACATACAGGTTTTAAATGACATGACGGTGAACAAATAATGACAGAATTTTCCTCTTTAGGGGAGCAATTGCTATAGGAGAATATCAGACTGCTGTATGGAACGATCGACCAATCAGAATCGAGTATTCCAGCGAGCTTCGTAATAAGCTTCTTTAATGAAGGTAGAGAGAGAACATGTGTTTCTGTGTGTGTCACAGTGCTCGGCTGGCGTGAAGAGAGATGTCTCGGGCGTTTGCCAGAAGAGTCGGTGCGGGAGACGTGCTGTTTGGCAGAGGTGGAGATTCGAGTCTCTCATTAGAGCGCCAGCAATTTCCCCAAAACCATCAAATAAAAGAGCTTCATTTAATCTTCTATTAAACTGCCATCTCTTATTACACAGAGATGTTCCTCCATGTTACTGCTCTTTACGTCTGAGTAAATCTGCTCTCTGTGAATGAGTTTAAATAGGTCCATCAGATGACATTTCAGTTTTGGACATAATTAAAGCGGCAGTGTGCCATTTCAGCTCGACTGACCGAAATGCTTATGAGAATAAAGAAATATGGACACATTAGTAAAACATAAGAACCATTAAAACTATTTAAAAGGGATATTTAGAGGACCATTGTTCTAACAGCAAAGAATGTCACCACACAGTAACCATAGTTTTGTTTTTGTAGTAAACCAATATTAACCACAAACAGGAACAATAGTTTAACCATGTTTCTTTTTTTTGTAAAACTATGGTTATACAAATAATATCAATCTGCCAAAAAATAATAACTACACTTTTACTGTGAGCACATCTCTGAAGACCGAAAAACATCTCTAGGTGTCAAGTGTATCGTGAACCATGTAGAGTGATGCTTTCAAAGCAAACACACTGTAAAAAATTATTTGTTGTTTTTTTGTTGTTTCAACTTAAAAAAATAAGTTACCTGGTTGCCTTCAAATTTTAAGTTAGTTCAACTTAAAAATATTAGTCAACACAACGAGTTTGCAACAAATTCATTAAGTGAACTAATATTTTTAAGTTGAACTAACTTAAAATTTGAAGGCAACCAGGTAACTTATTTTTTTAAGTTGAAACAACAAATCATTTTTTACAGTGCAGGATTTAGATTCCGTATCGAACAGGAAGCCACCAGAGAGATGGCAAGATTGGGTAAAAACGTCTCTGGACCCAAGTGCCCATAAAGCAAAGATGGAGGAAGTGTAATTCTCGGCTGTATGCACCAGCCAAGACACTGCCATTGAGATGAATAAGAATGCTAATGGATAGCTGACTCCAGATGAAAAGAGCAATCATATTTTTTATTACCGTATTATGTTTTATTGCCTCCACGGTGTTTACACTCTTCAATTAAAGCTTTTGCAGCAATTATTTATACTGTAGTTGTCACTGTTTGAGCTGAAAAATGAAAAGTCACAAACTTCTGACTTAACACTTAAATATTGGGTAATATTGTGGGATTGAGATAGGAGTTGTGTGTACACATCACATATCATGACCATGAATAAACCATGTGGTGGTCACCAAGTGTGTGTTGTGGCCATGACAACTTGTATTAGGGAGACCTCTGTGTGTCCAGTTATCTCCGTTTAAACAGTGCACCTGCCTTGCTTGCTGTTTTGAACGGCAAAGACGCTAATGAATGTGATAGCTGGTCTGTCTTGGTTGTGTAAGCGGCCGTTTGCTTTATTTTTTCTTCATGTGGAGACAACAGTGCAATATCAGGTCTCTGATTAATTATTCAATCCTCCTTATGAATAATGAGAGCCTGTGAAGGGATTAGCCAAGAAATCTCATATGTATTTTTGGAATATTGTGATGATTGCATAGCAATTACTGGCAAGCATTTCTGCACTAAATAACAAGATGTCATTTCATTCCTGTTTAATATTCACTTAAAACTCAGTTTGTATCTTCATTTTCTTATTGATGTTGTTGAAATGAATTTAATCCCAGAGTAATTGCTCTGATTAGGCATTTAAGGTCTTTACATTTTTAATACAAAATATTTCTTTCTTTGACAAAAGTCTTCAATAAAATATAATAAAATAAAACAATCCCAGATTTTTAAAACATAAAAGATTTCTTTCTAATAAAATACAAAAAACTTGAAATACATGTTTTGTTCATAAATAGATGCTTTTTTGTTAAATGAATATTATAAATATGTTTAACAAAAATAACTTTTTGCTGTAAATGTTTTACCTTTAATTTAAAAAATATTTTGGTCCTATATAAAATAAAATAAAATCATAATAATAAAAACAAAATCATGCAAAAATAATCAGTTATTACCCAACTATTTCATATCTGATTTTTAAAACATCATTTATTTAGGCTTTTTTCTTTTGTAACAGATCTGTCCACAGAATGATGCTTAATTGCCTTGTGAAACATGCCATGAAATTGTAGGAATTTCATCCATCAGCGCATCCTCTTATTTAAATGTCTTGCGTCATTTGTTTTCCAGTTTTCTATCTGTCTTGCCTTTAATGAAAAGCAATCATGCATAGCTTGTGTGGCATGCTGAGCAATATTCTGAATCATGCATCTGTTACATTCTCCCTCCAGACCTCCTGACAGTTCATTATCTTACACAGACACCATAAAGACTCTTTACGAATGCTGTGCATGAAGAGCACAATATTGTGTTTTCTTATGTTTGCCTTTTATGATGTTAAGAAAATGATTTTTGTGGCTATGCGATATCAGAGCAAGCTGTAGAACAGCGTGAGGAGATGTTGTTTTTGCTGGTTGGAGCTCTCATTTGACTGAACCCTGTGGGGCTGTAACACTGATTCAGCTGCTGCTGTGGGAATCTGTAGGTCTCAGTCCTGTTGTAATGTGTTCTGACAGAATATCATCCTCACGCTCGAGACTTCCATCTGCTGTTCTGGATGGATGAGAAAAACTATGGCTTCAGAGATTTTACATTTGTGGTACATTTGTTTGCTCATACGGATAATTTGTGATTTATTTGTTATAAATATAGTAAATAATTATAATATATATAAGTATTATAAGCCTAAAATTAAAATGTATTCTCGACGCTATTAACAACGCTATTACCTTATCCAAGTTCTGCTTGGTAAAAGTAAATAAAATAAAATAATAAAATAAAAAAAGCTTTAAGTACATATTTTTGTTTATAAATATTTCTGATTTTAATGTATTTGGTGTTAACAAAAATATGAATCAGAAAATATTTTTTGCTGTGAACATTTTACCTTTGATCCAAAAGTTAAAAAGGGTTATTAAAAACATTTTGTCATCACTTTGTTACAGCTGGAAAAATCTCACATATTTCAACGTTTTATTTCAAAAGCTTACTTAAATTTTTATGTTAAATCAAATTGGCTTTACAAGTCTTTTGAATTTAAAATATTCTAATGAACTTAGTTTCATTTCAACTGCATTTGTAAGTCAGTTTAATATAATTTAAGTTTAAGTGACTTGTAAAACCAATTTGAACTTAAAAAATGTAAGTTTTTAAGTTGATTTTTTACACTGTCTGTAAGAGTTGTTTTAGCTTATTTTTTTGTTATTGTTATTAAAGTTTTATAACTATTTTGAATTGGCTTATAATTTTATGTTTTTAGTCATGTTCATATTCATTTTAGTTACATTTTTTTATGTGCATTTGTTATTTATTTTTTCTACTGTTATGTCAGTTTAATTTAATTTATTTTATTTCAGTTTTAGGCTTCCTTTATTATTGTTTTTATTGATAGTGTGGGCTGCAGCTCCTCTGCTGGCCACAGGATGTCACTGTGATGTTTCACTGGTGGAATCTCCTGTCTGCACTTCTCATAATCTAATGTTACATAACAGCCATCACATACTAGAGAACAGAGATGTGCTAGTGCACTTCAGTGCCGACAGGGGGCTGTACTCCACATCTGTGAACATTTAAAGACTCACTGCTGTACTGTATGTTTCTTGTTTACATGTTTTGTTGTAATTTACATACATCTCTGAAGGTGTGGGCGTTTGAATAGCCTACAAGCAAACAGTGGACAATTATTGGACTATTGACATAACGAATGTCGTAGTAAATCCCACAATATACTGCAATGCAAATCACTGTTGAGTAAGTGAAAATCTATAGTATTAAAAGGATAATGTCCTTATTTTCCTTTCTATCTGACATGCCTCATTGACTCAGTTTAAATGTGTGGTCTGCAATATCTGCTACAGCATTGCTTGAAACTGCCAAATAATATTGTGTTTATTACCATGGCAGTAAATGTAAGGGTAAATGCGTATTTTACTTTTACTTTACTATTAATTCGTCCTGCACTGGACAAAACATAGATTGGCAAAAAGAGGACCGCTATTACTTTTCTGAGAAAATGAAGTTATGATTGTTACCTTTGTAGATGCTATATTATGAAATACTTAAGTTATAGGAGGGACCCAAGGCATACAGTATATTGATACAAAAATGGCTCTTTAACTTGAACCAGTAAGAAACCCAGATGCAGATAATGGTGGTGTGTTTATTGAAATTCATAATACTGTACAATCCATTACCTACAGCTTTCATCTATACTTTTATCCTTTTAACAGGCTGTTTTGTTTAATAACATTAAACGCGCGTGTAAGCTCGAGCTCTTGGTTTTGATGTGGTAATGCGCTTCGCGCGCGCAGGATCACGTCTTGCGCAGTTGAGACTGTAGGCTGGAGAAACGTATTGAGCGCGCCTCGGTCTGTCAGTCGTGAGTCTCTCCATCTGCAACCGCGCTTATTCGCGTCGTGCCCGCGTCAAGAACCAAGGTCCAGCAGCAGGTGCACTACGCGAACGCGACGCGCGGTAAAAAAGTGAACCATGGGCTCGCGTTGACAGCGCTTGTGCATTTGCTGTTAGTAACTTGTAACCCTGTGGAGAATGGCCGGTGCCAAAAGAACCGAGTCGCCGTCCGAAATCGACCCTGACGTGAAGACCGAAGCGAGGAAATCCTTCGAGCACATATGGCTTAATACGGCGGTGCCGGATCGGACGATGGGTTCGTTGGAGAGCGATGCTGGCCAAAGGTACCGCAGTCCCGTTTCAAGCAGCATGTGCGAACACTGTTTGATAACAAAACTGCAGCATCCTCCAGCACGCGCCTCACGAGAACGTGCCGACTATCGATTTACTATTGATGAAAGCATCAATAAACCATATATTGTAGTGTTTGGAGCATGCATGTGAAAGGTGAGAGGGGTTTTTAAGCATTCATGTGAGAAGTGAGAGATTCGTGAGCACTGATGCGAAAAGTGAGTGCAGATTTTGGAGCATGCTGAGAGATTTTGTTGAAGGCATGTTGTGTGAATTACATCAACGCTCTCTTACGGCTTTGCTAGTTTCGATCATATAAATACAATCTAATAGGCTATGGCAATAACAGGAAAGACATCCGTCTCTCACCCATGTGAATTTAATCAGATTACACAGGAGTACAGCTTGTGGTTACTGTATATGTGTCTGCCACAAAGGTTACATAAAGCCACGTGAAGCGTATATAATGTAATAGGGCTGACTGGAGGATGCTGCAGCTCGCTTAAGTCTTTTACCTCTGCTTATCCCATCATCTAAAAAGCTCTTAATCATATTAATGCATGAAACGTGGGTTTACTTGTATAGATCATTGATTTTACACTACGTCCTAATGCAAACCACCGGTGTTCGTTTTTTGAACATTTCAGACCAGTAGTAACCTCTGCTGATTTATTGTATTTGGCAGTCAAATGCGGTGCATTGTGCAAATCACTTTGTGCTTTTATAAACAAATGACTTGCCTTTGGATATTTGAGAACGAGTAAACAAGCATAGAAATGTGTTTTCGTTGTGCCATTGCTCTGTGTGGCCCTTCATATTCATACATATCATTTACATTTAGTCATTTAGCAGACGCTTTTATCCAAAGAGACTTACAAATGAGGTAAGCAATATGAACCTCAAATCTCATTTTCAAGTTTTGCATATTAGGTCTAGCAGTGGTTGAACTTTCTTTGAAATGATGACATAATCATCAGTTAAATAAATTTGACCTTATGATCTTCTAATGTTAATATAAAGTAAACCTTTGCTGGGCACACTTTTGAGGCTGTAAAACTCTTAGGACTTGTAAATTATTCAGACAGAATAAATTATTACATCAGTTTATGTGCCAATCACTATGAAATATGTATGTGCGCCTATTTATTATGGTTTGGCGATACCGATTAATCATTTACAATGATATCCTTTATTCTCAGTCCACACCCAGCTCTCATCTCACTCGAGAGCGGAGACTCCACAGGTCTAATGCAGCATTCTGCAGAGTCGCTCGGATATCTGTGTACTCACTGATGTCCTCTAATGCAATCCACTCCAACTGCTCATTCAACCTATTGTGATTGTGATAACGGTGCACAAAGACATTTGTGTTCACAGCTGAACTGAGCATACAGGAAGAGCGCAGGGAGAGCTGTGCAGAGTTTGAAGAGTGTACAAATAATCCAAACATTTGTTTTCTTCTTATACTCGGGTGAATAATGTCTTCTGAACGATACATTTTGCGATTTGAGCGTATTGTTTGAAATTGAAATGAGAACAAGCGGATCCGAGCACTAGTTTAAAATGTGGTGGCTTATTGAGAAATTGTGATTTGCGGCGTGCCACAATATTCCAGTATAACCGTGATATTAAAAGTCACGATTATCGATACCGTGGCAATGGTAATATCGTAAATAATTCAGCCTTAAGAGCCACAATGGTTAGAGATTCTCTCTCTAATTCTTATACTCAAATTTTAAGTGTCATTTGTTGGCCGAAAAAGGAGAAAACGCAAAATAAACCAAATGAAAGATACTTGACTGATTCGTTTTTTTAAATGATCCAATATCGTGAAAATGTCGCTACTGGGGATTTTGGCCACGATAACTGCCAATCGGATACCGTGACAGCCCTGCTTCATATCTCATTGGTTCTTACATATCTTGTGATGAAACATGCATATGACAACTGTAAACATAATTTTACAGACTTCTTCTGTTCTTTTTTACAGATTTTCCACGTAAAATTTAATGTATTTTTGAAATATGGTCAATAAACTTAAAATTACAGAAAATGACCACAAATTTACAAGAAAAATGGGAAAACATGTAATTTTACGGGGAAAAACGTTATTTTATAGGTTATTTTTGGAGCCCCAGAAAACTTCTGTTTTTTAACAAGATTTTATTTTTACAGATTATTTTTGAAATACGGTCAAACTGACAGCAAATTTACAAGAAAAATGGGGAAAACAATTTAGTATATATCCTTATACCCTGTAATTTTACAGGGGAAAACTGTTTCAAAACTGTTTCAAAAAGTTTGAATTTTTTTACAGTGTAGTCACGAGACGTGACAACAATATGATTTTTTTGTTTTGAGTACCATAAAATAAAATATCATTACAGGATTTTATAACATGATTGGTTTTGTTTGTGAAGAAAGGAACTCATATACTTCGTATGAGGGAGTAAATGATGGAAATTGACATTTTTGGGTGAACTATTCCTTTAAGATTACAGAGAGAGAATGTTTATTGATTGTCTTGATGTCACTTGAACAGCTTAAAATGTGTCATTCTTTTTCAAATCAGTCAATGCATTTGCGTTGTGAAAAAGGTAAACGGTTCAGACGGTCTGATGGCATGTCATTAGCATTTCTAGCTCATATAAATTAAACACGGTGTGTATATAGACCTTCAGGGCTTAAAAGAATGAAGAATATCAATCCTTCTGTCTCTCTCTATTGATCCGCTCAAAGTAGATGTATTGTTAGTCTTTTTTTGGCATTGGTTGCCAAGAGCAGGCTATAAATGGGGAGAGGGGGCAGAAGAATGATTAGGAATGTGTTGTTTTACACACATGGTGTCCAGTACTGAGAAAACTGGTGAGGCCTGATGAAAAGGTCCAATTATAAAAGATAATAAAAATAAAGAGATTGCTGATTAGTCTTGCTCATAAAACAAACTGTAAAGTCACATTCAGGTCCTTATGTGTATAATTGAAAAAGTCCTTAATATCTTTAATACTGATATATAATTGGTCCATATAGTGTTGATTTCTACCCCGTTATTATTAATAATTGCAGCTTTTAAGTATTATTCTAAATGTAAATATTATTTTTAAATATAATTCAACCAACTGTGATATCAAATACCTCACATTTGTAGACAAATTCTACTAAACACATTGTCTTTTTGTTAGATAACAAATACAGTATTACAGCCTGTTAAGGCAAAATGTCATTGGACATATGTAACATACAGCATGAATTGAACAGACGTTTAGAAAAACCGTTGACTGTAAAAGTGCCACATTTAAAACTAATAGCTGTCCGACCATTTTTCAAGTCGTTAAACTAGCAAAAGTGGATTCGGACACGCGCTAGGTGCACTTGCACCTTGCAGTTTAGACCATGCGCTTAGATTGTTAAAATAGGGCCCTTAATAATAAAAGTGCTTAAAAGGTTCTTCACAGCAATGCCGTAGAAGAACCATTTTTGGTTCCACGAAGAACCATTTAGTCAAAGGTTCTTTAAAGAGCCATCTCTCTTATCTTTTCAGAACCTTTTTCACCACAAAGCATCTTTTGTGAAACAGAAAGGTTCTTCGGATGTTAAAGGTTCTTCATGGAACCATTTAGACAAAAAAGGTTTTTCTATGGCATCGAAGAACCTTTTGAGTCACCTTTATTTGTGAAGTCTTTAGTATGCTATTCGGAAGGTTCTGGAATTGAAAGTGTGCGATTGTGTTCACAGTGTTGCGGTCTGAATCTGGAAATGACTTTAGATTTCAAAAGGATTTTTTAAAAGCAGGAACTGCACCTTTGCTTATGACTGACGCAGATTCCTTTTTATAAATAGCCACCTGTGATTTCACGATTTGAAGGGAGTCCTTCAAATATTTTTAAAAGAGGTGACTCGCTTTCACTCCCTCTCGCGCTGCGATTACACCCAAAGGACATTTCTCTGTCCTGTCAGATCTTTCTCTTTTAGCACTTAGTGATGGAGGGAGGAGAGAGGGAGAAAATCGGTTGCCTATCTGTCTCTCCTTATGAGATGATTAGTATAAAGTCACATTTCCTCTCGTCATGTTAGAAAGTTTCATAATTGTAACGTGTTTCATAAATCCCTGCAACGCTGTCAAATGACAGACCTATCCCAGCAAAACTGGCAGCAAATGTACAAACAAATCCAGCATTTGTGCTTCATTGTACTGGCCTGACATTGATTCATCAATTATAAATGATCTCTCTTTGACTAACAGACGATTGATGCACTCAGTAAACCGTTTCTTGCAAATGAATCATCCATGAGCTCTTTATTAGCAATATTAAAGCACCGTGAAACAAAATATGAGTTGATTGACACACAATTAGAATGCACACAGATCGTGTGGAGATCATGACAGATCGGTGTGTGGCACTTTCTCTCAGAATCTAGTTCGAGGGTGAGATGGTTGTGAGAGCGCTGTGAGATCTTGTGCTGCAGTGCGGGCGTTTGTATTCTACAGTATGTAGGTGTAGCATTAGACTGAAACCCGTCTCAACAGCCGAGTGAAATCAGGACACGGCTAAACACCAGCTTTCTTTTTTTGCACACAGTGTTTTATTTGAGCAGACTTACAGCAAGACTTACAATGTTCTCATTTTGGGGATTACATAAATAGAATAATTGTAAAATAAAGCAATAAGCCCCAAGCAGCCATGGTTTACTGTGATTTTATACCAGCTAAGGTGCGAAGCGGAGCGCCTCAAAGTCCCTTAAAGCTGTTAGAAAATCACTGTAAGCCAAGACCGCAGTCCTACTTATGTAATGTGGTAAGTTGGATGTTTTTGGGAGTTTTCAGCGGCTCGGAATACCAACCAATCAGAATCAAAAAACCAGAACGAACTGTTTTATAATTGATAATTTTGCGTAAAATGTGTTTTATAAATCAACAACTATATTATACATAGACGTCACATCCGCAAAGCATAGAGTCCCTGTAGATTATTTCTGAAAACAGGCAAAAGAAAAAACAAGTAAATGACATTAGCTAGCAAGTTAAAAGTATGTCTAGCCAGTGTTATTTTGGGTTACCAGTAAAAGAACCGGTACTTGGCTAAACTTAAATACGACAAAGTTGCATGACCCATTCAACAAATTGTTTATTTAGTGATATTAACAAATTGCTTATTTAATACAATTATTGTACAATAAAATATTACTATAAAGTAATATTAATATAAATTAAATTAAATATAAATAGTAATGTTGTTAGCCATTAGCCAGACTTCGGGCCAGGCGCATGCGTCTATATTATATTATATTGGTGTATGTAAGTTTCAGGTTGGTTTTAGGGTCGGTTGCTTAATTTTGAAATGTTATTGTTTGTTTGCTGTAATAGAAATTGTGCAAAGACTTTATATCATCAGAGGTCTAATTTTACCTGTGTCCAAGCAAAAACACATTTATGACACTTCAGGACAAAGTGCCAGACTTGTTTTTATCTTGAGCTGTTCTGTAAGGATTTATAAACACACTCCAAATTTTAGTGTGATTTTGATAGTGTTATGATCACTTAAAGGGTTTTGAATGTTGTGATATCTGTACATGTGTGTTAGGATGGGGATGGAGATTGTCCTTTCACTTCATAGGATACAGTATAATCATTACACATTTCTCCACGTTGTGCTGTGTAGAACAGTGGTTCTAAAACTTTTTCGTTGTAAGGCCCCCTTTTTGTTAAGTGCATCACTTTGCGGCCCCCCATATAAAAACGTATAATCTTAAACTTAGAATTTTAATTAAACCAAAAACTTATTCAGTTATACAATGCTGGAACCTCAATTCTTTTGGTTGGTGGTGTCATTTTTCTGATGTTTGATTGCATAAAATCTATGATAAATTTCTATATTTCATAAAATGCCACAAAATCTGTGGCCCCCCTGGATCCATCTTGGGGCCCCCTAGGGGGCCACGGCCCCCAGTTTGAGAACCACTGGTGTAGATGATTCCTACGCCTTTATCTAATTCACAAATATTTGAATAGCTTGCTGACTCATTTACGTTGATAGATAGTTTAGAGATAGTATCTTCTATCTCTAAAGCTGGGTTTTTTTTGAGTACGTAAATCGGAGCAGTTCCCTGCAGAATAGAGTGGGTGTTTAAGGTCCAAAGTTCTGACACTTTTTTGGCAGACACAACTGCAAAAGGCTTTTGGGCTTATTCTTTGGTGTCAGTTGTAGAGATGCATTTTGCTAATTTACTGTCAGCTACTTCCAGAACGGACCTTACAGCCCATTTTAATAAATTAACAACACTTTTGTCAATGATATCTGAACTGGTACGTGGTGATATCGTTGAGCTCATGATGATGGTTCCAAACAATAAAAAATAAATATACTGTCTTTTTTCATCTAAAATGACAAAAAAAGTATATTTGTTTGGTTTTTATGTTTATTATTGTTGTCATATGTGTACTAGTCTTCAGTTAGATCTAGAGCATATTTCTGTGTTTTGTGTCATTCAGACGCTGAAAAGGATTTGAAAGGCTTCCTCCAAACTAAAGCTGAACTTCCACTTTCGGTTAATGTTCTCTAGCTTGTGTGATGTGTAATGAATAATGTATAGTCCCAAATTAAATGGAGTTCAGTTAAATGGAGTTTAGTGATTGGGCACATTGCACTGAATGAAAATCTAATGTAAGAGACGGTTGTGAGCTGAAGAAGGGAAATCGCCAAGTGCAATATTGTGTATTGCTAGTTCATAGTTAAGTATATGTAAGATCAAATATTATTTTATATTTTTGTGATTAGCAAAATAAGAAATAGCGGCGCCTAAAAATGCTCTTTGATGTGGTGAATGAAGGATAAAGACATTTTAGAACATATACTGTACGCAATGCATTCTTTTGGGATTTGGAGTCATTTGAGGTTATGGACTCCTGCCTTGGACTATCAACATAAATTTCCGTCCAGCTAAATTGATCTGATACAGTGTATTGTTTGTGCTGAGTCAGTGTTCACTCACAATCCTGAATCCTGAGGTGAAATATTACGCCTCTTCACACACAGAGAGAATATATAATGCAATCCAGTCAATATTAAGGCCGTAAATTCAGAGAGAATATGCAGTTCATACAGCGCAGTGACATGTATAATTTGTTAAGTGAAATTGCTTGTTTCTCGTTTTTGTTTTAATCTGATTGTTTTTATCTTGTTGTTATTGATTTCTAGTATATGTTGAATTTTTGTCCCTCTGTTTTTACTTACGATCGCTCTGCGCAGAGCCGCGTCAAGTCTGTGGTTTCATGTGCGCGATGTTTGCGAGACAGGACGTTCTGCAGAACGTTGAGAACAGGGCAGAACAGGAAGATGGTTGAATGCATGCGTGTGTGATGCTTTCGATATTCTAGGTAAAACTCCAAATAGATCAAAGCGACTTCAACTTCATGAAATGAAACGGGCGCATTGAAAGGTCAAACTGTGCATGTTGTTAAAATATAAATTGCGAAACACAGCAATATTCTTTTACATCAATCATCATCATCACCTTTTATTTATGATCTTTGGGTTGTTCGTGAAAATGCCATTACCATCCAACTGCATGTGGTTGACATGATAATTCACCTTCAATCATTATGTCAACGGTGGCCACACAGAGCAAACCTGCGTTTTCTGTGGTTTGCATCTATGCTGTGTGTTTAGGTACTAAAAGTAGTAGTACACTTGAAAGTGTCAAGCCAAACCCATTGTGACTGAAATGCACCGTGCTTTGCAGTGACCGACATTTGACGAAGCTTGCACATCTACTGTACAGCTTGTCAAAAAAGGTCGATCTTTTCCTGTGTTTTGTACGTGAATGTTATGTACATGATGTGACCTTTCTTAAAGATTGTCTCTCTCCCGTTATGTCACCCGTGTCCTGCCCCGTCCAGGTACACAGAGGAGTACAGTATGGATTCCACCAATGCGCAGTAAGTGTGTGACCTCTGAGGACTGACGCCTTTAATTCACAGCGGGTTCTTTATGGCTCATCATTTACAGCATTTATTAGACTGTTAGTTGGCTGCTAGTACGTTGTATAAACCAGTGGTTCTCAAACTTGTTTGTTGTAAGGCCCCATTTGTGTAGAGTGCATTGCTTTGCGGCCCCCCAAATAAAGACTTATAATCTTAAAATTAAAATGTTAATTAAACCAAGAAAATATTCAGTTAAACAATGCTAAAACATCAATTCTTTTGGTTGGTGGTGTCGTTTTTCTGATGTTTGATTGCACAAAATGTATGAAAAATATCTATATTTCTAAAATGCCACAAAATCTGTGGCCCCCAAGAAACAAAATAGGGACCCCCAGGAGGCCACGGCCCCCAGTTTGAGAACCACTGGTATAAACAGTGCTGTCGCTTCACATGTGTGAGAGATGGCAGGCATGTAAAGATCTTACATACAAATGGGTTGTTTTGGTAGTCTTCTGAGCTTGATCCAAGCAGACGTAACGTTCGTACAATATAAAGTATGTTCCATTGGAGGGAGAGGTGTGAGATCTTGTTAAGGTATGATGTTAGCCGGGCTACTGTGTTCTGGTTTTGATTAATACATTGGGGATCTGACCAGGAGTGAGCAGTAGACGTCTTAGATCAAACTAGAACCGGTACCAGGATCTTAATAGCTTCCCTTGTGAGAGACAATGTGTTGTTCTGCAGGTCTTTCTGTATCTTTTCTGAATCTAATCGAGCTGTTATCATTTAGATGTGAGTGATGTTTTCGATGATATTAACCAGCATTTGAATTTACAATGTGAATTTGCACATGTTGAAAGTCTAGTTGCGAGTGTACACGAAGACAGTAAAGTTCTTTAAAGCACATTTTGCTCTGTAACAAATCTCCAGCCTCTAAATGTCACTCTTGAAGCAGTTACTCGTGACTTTCTCTTTGCCAGTGTCAAGTTTGAGACTGGAGACAGAATGGATGTGACGGCACAGCTCTTCAGAGATTCTTATTGATATTTCAGAGGCATTGTGTGAGAAACGCCAGCGTTTAGAGCGAGAGAATGATAACATGATTTCCAATCTTCATGGTTTTCTTTCTTACTTCTCAAACGTTATTTGCATTTCTGCATGTTAAAAGTGTAACAAGTCATTGATATCAAACCCAACAACTTTACTGAGATTTGCTTTTCTGAGAGACGAAAAGAAAAAGAGAGGAAAAAAGCGAATATATGTATTGAAGAGCTGAAGTATGGCAATTTTCCCTATAGAGGGTATGCATTGATGTCACTTTGCCACGTGAACATGCCGGGACACGTTAACTTGAGTGGTAAATAGGAAAAACGAAGAAACCGGGACTAAAACACGCAATTATTTGCTGGAATTAAAAGCGTTTGGACTCGATGGTGATCCTTACGACTTACAAAGGAACCAGGTTTCCATGATGTTGCGCGGAATTGCATTTCCTGATATTGTAAGCAGCCATTTTGCTGTGTTTTGCCACTCAAGGTAGCTTGTTTTGGCGTGTTCACGTGGGAAAGTAATGTCACATGCATACCCTCTATTTGTTGAGTTGCCAACATGTGACCTGCCAAAATGGTTCCAAAATGAGATAACTCCGTTTTAAAAAAAAAATTCAAAAATTAAGTTTTTCTGTATTGCATTCCAATTAATATCAATTCAACTGCAGTCGGTTTGTTGGTATGCAGTTGATTTAAACCATAATAACAAAAAAGAACAGCTAACTAACACAATAAAACACAATAAAAACATGATAACATAATACATGATTTTTGAACAATTTTAAAAACAGAGTAATCTCGTTTCGGAACCAAACTCTTCATATACAGCCACAGATTAAATGAATAAGATTTCACATTTTCATGTAATCAGCATTTTAGATGTATTGTTCAATTTATATAGTGCTTTTCACAATGTGCATTGTTCCAAAGCAGCTTTACAGGAGAAAATTAAAAATAAAAACACAAAAAAGGT